>NW_023330612.1:0-94866 GCF_011100685.1 Canis lupus familiaris
GCGTCAGAGAAAGCAGGCTCCACAGGAGCCCAGATATGGAGACTCAATCCCAGACTCCGGGGGATCACACCCTGAGTCAGGCAGGCTCAACCGCGCGTGGAGCCACCGGGACAGGCGAGGTGAGGCAGCAGCCGATCATGTTTTTTAAAAGCCCCATCGTGAGTACACCGCGGTATAGAGTCTTGTTGAGTAGTTGTAGCATTGTATTCGGTATCCAGGGCAGTGGGGGTGCAGGAGTGATTAGTTGAAAATAGGGAACTTAGTGCCTTTGGTGGTTTGCCGTGTAAGTTTGGTGTGTGTGGGCTGTTGTGAGGGTTGTTCGTCCGCGGGGGGACTCTGGTCTTTCTAGGTTTTGTGGTTGCTTTTGGGGGTGCGCTTTTGGGTGTTTTTTCCCGGGGCGACCACTGCAGGGAGAGGGGGTGGGGCCCGTCCTTAAAGAATTCCTTACTGGGACTGGGTTTAGTGTGGGGTCAGTGAACGTCCTTTATTTGTTTTTGTTGTGGGGGTTTTTTGCCTTCTGTTAGTCCGGGTGTCTTGACTGGAGTGACAGCGCTTGCTGAAGGGGAAAAAATGCTGGTGACAAATGTGAACTCCAATTTAAAAAATTGTAATGACAATAAAATAATTTGGTGGGGTTTTGCATTACTGTGTGGAGGAAACTGGGGGGCATTTTAATGTCAGGGGGAATTGTTTTATTTGTCTTCCTTTTAGAGTTAAGTTAAAGTGTTTGTGATGGTTGGGTGCGGGGCCTTAAAAAACAAAAGAAAGAATCTATGGGGCTGCATACGGTTGTCGCCCGCATTAGCATTGTGACTATTTCCTCCACTTGGGAGGGGGGAATGTGGTTGTCCCAATTGTTCTGTGCACTGTGGGGGTGGCCTGGTCTTCTTGGGGGTGTCTGCCTGTCGGGACTTGCCATTTTGTGGGAGGGGCAGAATCTGCGGCAAGACGGAAGACTGTGTCGATCTTCCGTTTTGAGGGGGTTAATTACTTAGAACCGGTCCCGGGCCCGCCAAAGCGCTGCCACCGTCGCACGGACTGGCGTGCTTTGCAGATTCTTCTTGTCTTGTATGTGTGTGTGTGACTTGACTCTGAGGTGCCTGTGTGATGGGGGTCAGGGGCTCTTCTGTTGGACGTTTAGTGGAGTTTCTCGTGGTCTCGTGTCCGCGTGGGGGCGGGGGGGGTCGGGTGATTTGCAGTGTCGGGTGTCCGTGTGCATCAGTTTATATAAGGGTTTACATAATTCAGGTCAAATAAAACTTCTAGCCGTACCTCGCGCTTTTCCTCCAGGTCTCGTGTCTCTTCTGATCCTCCTAGTGATATTAGGTCATTGGTTTTAATAAGGGGCTGCGTTCACTCAGGTCTGCCGGGTCTGTGGTCCATAACCGTTTCTTGTTTTTATTAAAAAGCTTTCCACTTGGGACTGGGGGAAGGGGGCATCTCTTATAGGCATTGGGGTTATAAACGGTTGGCCTGAGCTAATTGGGGTTAGTTCCTTTTATTTCTAACATTTAGGGATTGTCTCGTCAGTTTCTGTGTGCGGTATGCTCTTTTTCCAGCCCACTGCTATCTTTCTTTTTTCTGTGTTTTTTTTTTTGGTTTTGTTTAATTTTTATTTTATTTCTGATTCGTCACAGAGAGAGAAAGCTGGGTGCAGAGGTCAGGGATACATGAGGCCGGTAGGGTACGAAGCAGGCTCCAAAATGGGCAGGCGGTAAGCCCTATTGGGGATTGCTGAGGTCCCGAGTCTCCAGCTCACGCCCTGGGCCAAGGCAGGGGAGCGCCAAACATGGCTTCGTGCCGGCGCCAGAGGCTCCCTGGAGCTGCTATCTTTCTAATCTAGTTTTGAGACTGTAGTTGTACCTCTATTGTGTGGTTTGATGAACTTCCTGGGCTGTGATACTACCTCATGGGTTAGGTGTTTAGGTGGAGTGAGTGTTCGTCCATCTCATTATTTGTTTTGTTCCAGAAAAGACAGAAGGAGGAAAAAGAAAAAGGGAACCAGAAAAACAATACACGTGACCTTGCAGCGGCCCTCGGAGCGGGGCCGTCGTAGAGTAACTCAAACACCCTATGATTTTGGCCTGGGGTGTGTTAAAAGATTTCTAGATCCCAAAATATGAAACAGAGACAATGTGAAGTAGCATGCAATGAAAAATAAGACATGATATAAGGTACATACATAACAATTAAAATCAAGCAAGTACTAGAAAAGAATCAAAGTAAATAAAGTGAAAATAAGCACAAATTGGACAAAGGAAGCTAAACCCTACTTTCCAGGCATGAGCTGTTCGTTGCGTCTTGCGTCGTGCTGTGGGTCCACCTACGTTGGTGGCAGCGGGGGAGTGGTCTGTGCGGTGTCTGGGATGCCTTGGCACTGATTCGTCAGGTGCATGCAGGTCTGCTTGGGTGGCAGAGGTCGGGGTGGCGTCAGCGTGCGCTCTGGCCTCAAGCGTTGGGGCGCGCGCTTGCTGCGTCCCGAGACGTGGGGCGCTGATAGGGGCTGGATGCCATTGGTGACGCTGGGGTCCGTCTGGCTCTGTGGCGTGGTGCATCCGCGCCCCCCGCAGTGTCTGCGGGGCCGGGGGGGGTCCACAGGTGATAGCCCCCCCCAAGCTCCCCGTGGGGGTGGGCTCCTCCGGTCGTGCTCTGCCGAGGGAACTCTTCTTTCCGTCTGCCTGCGCGTGGGCCGAGGCTTCTTTGTGGGTTTTGTTTTTTTTATCTCTGACTTGTTGTGCCCACGATTGCGAATCCGAGAAACCACTGAGAATGCCGGGACACCGTATGCAAACGGGGCCGCAGGGGTTTATTGTACGCAGCTGCAGGGCTTTCGTCCAAGTGTACACCCTGACAGCAAGGGACGGAAGGGCAGGGGTGACTTGGACCCCGGAGTGGGTTGTTAGTCCTAAAACGAGTGGTTAAGGGCTGGTCTTTGGGACCGGTGCCATATGGCTTGAGGGGGCATTCCTCAAGTTCTGTTTACATTTGATGATGGGGGCCGTGGGTCAAGGGCAGTTTAGCCCTTTCTCATGGTCTAATGGTATGGCTGGTGGGGGGGGGCCTGCCCTAGACCTCCTGGTCTCAGGTTCGTGTAATTCTAATGTTTGGCTTCAGTTGTCATTCAAAGACATTAAGTGGGGGGCGGCTGGTAAACTTTGTTTGTTTGCTGGTACTGAAGTATGGGGTGAGAAGGTTGTCAGTCTCTGTCTTGGTGTGCCGTGGGCGGTGGGAGTTGGCTGTGGGGGGGAGGGAACAACCCCGTTTGTTGGTGCTAAACCCTGGGTACGGTGTAAAGTGGAATTGCCTTAATTTTCCGGCCTGCCACTCATCCCTTCTTCCTATGCTAGGCGTCCTGTCCGGCGCCTTCCCTGGAGCTCCCGAAGGAGAGCGAAAATTGGCAAATGACCGTCTGGGGGGTGTGGCGCCTGTGTGTGGGTGGGGACATGCCGGGGCTGGTATTGTTGGTGGGGATCGATGGACGGAGAACCGTGGAGCTATCAATGCCATGTGCTTTGCAGGGGGGGGCCAATGGTTGTGATGCGTGGGGGGGGGGGCATGGTAAAATGTGGTGTTTGGTCCCTAAAGGGGTCTGATCGTGACAACTGGAGCTGGTCCTCCTAGAAAAGCTCTCCGTTTGTCCTTTACGATCCAAAGTTATGAAGAGCAATGGGCAAAACAGTTTGTTTCTCTGCCCGGATGGGGGCTGAGGTGTGCTCAGGAGTTGGCCAAACTGTGAGACATGGTTTCCTGATTAATAAGGATTAAGTTTACTATCCTAGCCTAGTATCAGCGGGTATGGTTAGAAATGATTCTGGTCGGGGGGCGAAATGTAATTCAGGGGAAGGATGAGGGGGGTTCTCATCTCGTTTGACAGTGTCGAGCAGCTCGGGCTGGGGGGGGGTCCAGGGGCGATCATGAAATGCATTCGGTGTTATGGGATTGGTGGAAGAGAACCTAGATGACATTATGTGGAGCCGGCCGTAGTGGTGCATATTGGTTAGATATAGTAGGGTGATTCTTGGGGCCATGATATCGGTGCGGGCCATAAGGGGGCACGTTGGTGGTCGCTTGGGGGCTTGTGAGGAGGGGACGGGGATCAGGGGTTTGAGTGTGAGTTTAAAATCATACATTGTGAGGGGTTGGGGGTGGGGTTGGTGCAGATAAATGAACTGGTGTGGAGGTAACTAACGAGGGCGTACCAGGGGGGACGCAAGGGTTATGTTGGGTGCGGTTTGTTGAATTTCATTCCCTTAAAAGCTAATACTTAGGGGATTGTCGTAACGGCACCGTCATTGGAGCGTGGGGGTTTGTAGATTTGCTGTTATATTGCGTAATAAAGCTAGGGAGTTAGCATTCATATTGACATATTAAGGTGTTCCAGACGAGCTGTGTCCTGTTTCACATAAACAGGGGGAACTGCATGGATCCTCCAACAAACGCCCTATGGGCAGATACTGTGTTCTTGAGGGGGGGCCAACTACAGTAGTTGCGAGGAGGGGGGGGTGGGGTGTGCAGGGGGGGGCGGTTGTTTGTTATGTTTTCTGAGTTCCTTGTATCTCTGCTGTTTTGGGTGTTTGGCTTTTGTGGTGTTTTTGTCCCACCTCTCTCCTTTCTCTCTCGCCATTATGGCCGGGACCACAAATATTTATTGAGTAGCTGTACTCCTAACGTCCCTAAGGTGGGGTATTGTACAAATAAGAGGTCCAACTCCGTGGCTGCTTGACGTGGGCATTATAGCGTCTCCATGGCGACAGGCATTGTTACTGGGGTCACAGTTTTGGTCAGGGAGAAGGACGTAGGTGCAAAGGGGGAGGCCTACGCTCAAGGGCGTGTGCCCAGAGCCCTAGGGGCTAAAATTTTGCAATTATGGCAGAAACCTTCCGGGTTTGTCCTCATAAATTCTCCTTTCCACCACTATGCCGGTTCCACTTTCTCCTAGGAGTCCTTAATAAGTATTAAATGGGTGTGTGCGGGGGGGTCTCTATTCATCTTCGGGGTCTGGTGGTGCCGGGGGAAGGGCCGGGTGGGTGGGGGTATGGCCTAAGACTTTTCCTTATATATGTACGTTTAGTAGTAAGCCTGTATTTTCCGTTTAGTGGAGGTGGGGGTCTTGGCTACTATATTCTTGTGGGGTTTAGGTTTGGGTGCTTTGCCTTGTCACTGGGGTTTTCTGTGTTTAGTAGCAATCGCGGCCTCTCCCTCGGGGTGGGGGTCTCGGGTCGCCACAGACAGGCGATGTCCGGAGTGATCTAGGTGTACTGAAAAGGGGGGGGCTCAATTGTTTCTGGGTTTAACTTGTAATTCGGCTAGCGAGCCGGGAGGGGGGGGTGGGTGTTACATAGTAGCTGCGTAGTGCACCAAATACTTATGAAATTAATGGATCCTAACCTTCTTGAAGTTGATTGTTGAAACATTATACAGGGTGGAAATGGGAGCGTCGAAAAGGAGGATAAGAAATGGAAATTTCTGGAAGGTGAAATTGGGTAACAAGCAAGTGGTTTACCATGGTCACAGGGGGGGGGGTCATTCATTATTGTACTGGTCGAGGGGGTGGGATGGTTTATGTGGGCATGGGGGTGCCGCTGATGCGGTGGGCCAGGCAATCTGCGCGAAGAAACGGTACGTGAATTGGGCCATTGAGTTTATGTAACTGTTCAGGCGCTTAAAAATTGGCCGTTCTAAGGCATTTGCTAGAGTGGTAGAAGGCTGTCGTAAACGGGACTAGAGGCTCGTAGGATGTGAGAATGAACTCAATAAATCAAAATAAGTATTATCTGGGCAGTACTAGTTCCCAGTAAGGATTGTGGTTTAAGAGATTAAAAAGGTTGTCACATGAAAGTCAGGTTTCTTAACGACACGTGGGTGTGGCCCTAGGTGGTGAACTGATCTTTGGAAACAATGTCAAGAAAGGGGATAAAGTTGTGTAGGGGTGGCTTGTCTAAATTATGGGACGTGTCACTTGCAATATATGGGTGTCCCTATGGTAAAGGAAAAAAGGGGTGGGTATTTGGGTTAGTCGGGGGTGGTGAGTGGGGTGGTCGTATTTGTTTATCCTTTTCCACTGGGCTTTTGCAGGATTGGGTGAAGGCGCATTATATGTGGGTTTGCATAATCGTGCTGGTGGGGTAGTTGTAAAATGATACCTACAGGATAGGTACAGGGGCCTGTCACGTGGGTGCGCAGAAAAGGGGGGGGGGGGGGGGCGCTTTTGTTATGCCATTTAGCTTGTAGTTTCTTTTGTTTGCTGTGATTCCTTTGCTCGGTCTGTTTTCGCGTCTTGGAAATGGTCCGGCATGGTGGGGGGGGCTTTTCACACATCCTGGCTGGCGCGGAAGGAGGCGGCTCATATGAGGAGCGTGGGAGGAACCTATTTCTAACATGTCAGTTATGACTGTGTGGCGGGGGGGTTGAGGTGGGTCATAGTGGGGGGGGGGGGGGCCCGTTGGCTTACCGGCGGTCAGTTCTCACAACGAAACATGTCCTATAATCCCAGGCTTCAACTGAGCGCCGGTGGGTGCGCTATGGCAGTGGAAAGATTGCTGCATGCTTCTGTATGTCCTGGGGGGAGTAGGGGGTTTGTCCTAATTAACAGTGGGCAGGCTGGGCAGTGGCAGGAACTCAGGGGGCCTTGGAGATACTGTTCACATTCAGATCTGTTGGTCATTGATGCGCACCGGTTATGGTATTCCCAGAGGCCCTTTGCATCTCTCCGTTTTCTGACAAACGTCGGTCTGTTGTGCAAGGAGGATGGGTTCTCGGGGACTTGGCAGGTGTCATGGGCAGTGGGGGGCAGTGTTTAAAGGACTGGTGTTGAGGCTGGAGGTGTTTGTTAGCCTCGAAACGTGCGGGGGGGTCTTGATGTAAGGTTGCCTTTTGACAAGGCGGGGGTTGCAGCTCTGGGGGGGCGGGTCGGCTCTGGCAACAGGTAGTAGGTGTGAGACGTACTGTAGTATGACAAACCAGTCTAAGACAGGAATTACTAGGAAAGGGTCGTGGATTGAGCTTGGAATGGACTAGTCTTGTGTGCCGTGCAGCGGGGCGGGGTTGAACTTCCTTCGGGTCACACTCCTTCATAACGTCATCGAGCCGTATGCTTGAGGGGTTAGAGCGAATGGACCTGCAGGGCATGATGGTGGGAGGTACATAGGGCGCAGTGGGGAAGGATAGGATCTGCGCAAGACGGGGGGGGGGCTCAGAAGTGTTGGGTGGGTGTGGGCCGGGGGCTGGGAGGGTCGTATTGGTCTGCTATCCACTCATATAGGAGTGTAGAACCGTAGCCCCGGGATCCCTGGGTGTAGCAGGGGTTTCGAGCGCCTGTCTTTGGCCAGGGGCGCAGGATCCCTGGAGAGCCCGGATCGTCCCACATCCCCGGGCTGGCCCGTGCAGGCTGGGCCTGCTTCTCTTCTCACCGTCGTGCTAGTGGGTTCGGTGCCTGGACTCTGGTCCGTCTCTCCGCTCTCTCAGGAGTCTTTGTTGTGTGTGTGTGGGTGGGACTACTAAAATAAATGTAGAAAAAGAAGAACCGTACACAACTGATAATAATGCCCTGTGTGACTGTGCCGATATTCAACAGGCCGCAGCTTAGACATGAGTAGGGCAGGGGGCCCTGGTCGCTTCCACAGTGCGTTTCTCACAACAAACTGGTGTCCGCGAACACCTAAGGGATTAGGAAAAGAATATTTGCTGCTACGTCTATGAGGCCGTCCAGATGCTTGGTAGGGTCTGCCCTGTGCCCAGATCTCACCGGGAAGAATGCAGCCTAGAAGCCCCTTTGCAACTAGCTGCATTTTATGGTCAGTGAGAAGGTAACAGTATTCTGAGTCAGGAGGGTTCCAAGATGGACCACTCTGCGCTGGGCACCTGGGGAATACTGTCGCAGCTGCCGCATTGTTAATCCCCGTGGGACGACTTCCTAAGCCGTCCGTGCAAACGTCTCTGTGTGAGACTGGTCGAAACTACAGACTAGTGCATGCAGTGTTAACTGTGTAGGGACTGTGAGGTGACTCAACTCTGCAGAGTAGATTACTTTTTTGGCAAGTGGTCTTTCATGGCGTTCTCGGGCTTCGGTGCACTCATGAACTTCGGGTATGAAGGGGTGAGCACGCATTTGCGGAACACAGGAATAAGTAGGAAATCGCTGGATTGATCTTGGGGGGAGGCGACTAGTCTTGTTACGGTGGGGGGAAAGTATTCCATAAACGCGGGCTCCCAACCTTCCGTTCGAAGCAGCGAGCCTAGATCTTTTATGAAGGAAGGTACTTCAGATCTGGATGTGGGTTACAGGCCATAAGCTCAACCTCAAACTCTGTATTCATGGAGGCGAGTCTGCCTCCCCCTCAATGCGTTTTGGACCTCGCACACTCTGATTGAAAGGACGTTTGGATGCCGCTGTTATTCACTCCAGAACACGTGGTTCGGAAACAATTCCACATCTTTCCTCACAACCTTTCCCCGTCCCATACATGAGAGGTAGCAGCTCCTACCAGTCAACAGGATGCGGGAGGGTGCCCTGTCCAGCTCCTCACGGAAGCATGCCTTAAGCCAGCTCTCAACTAGCTGCGTTCTTATGGCATGGAGAAAGGTAGCAGTATTTGGAGATCAGGAGGTTCCCATTACCACTCTACTGCACCTGAATACCACTCCAGTCTGCATTGTTAACTTGCGTCTCTAAGCCTCTGGCAAACGTCTCTGGTGAAGACTGAACCACTCTGCAGCAGTGGAACTGTGAGAGGGACTGAGGTTGACTCAACTCTCAGAAGTAAGAGTTTTGGGACAAGGCGTCACTACTTCTCACCTTGGAACTTAGTATAGCACTTCTACCAAACCAGGAATTAGCTAAATCGCTGGATTGAGCTTGGATGCAAGTCGTGTGTGCCGGGAATTCCATTACCTCTCCCAACACTTCGGTAAGCAGCGAGCTAGTCCTTTTGAAGCGAAGGTACCGCTGCGGATGTAGGTTACAGGCCATAAGCTCAATCTCAGAATGTTTCATGGGAGGCAGATGCTGCTACCCACTCGTGACATGCGTTTGGAACCTAGCTACACTCTGATTGAGAGTCTTTGGAAATCGCTGTATTCAACTCAATACACGTGGTTCAGGACACGATTCCACATGCTTTTCCACAACCTCCCCGCCACCTAACATGAGGAGTTAGCACTCCTCTACAGCACAGGATGGCGGGAGGGTTGCCCTGTCTCAGCTCTCACAGGGAAGCATGCTGGAAGCCAGCTCTCAACTAGCTGCGTTCTTATGGCTGGAAGAAGTAGCATTATTGCTGATTCGGAGGTTCCACAGATTACCACTCTACGCACCTGGACACCCTCCGGCTGCATTGTTGTAACTTAAGGCCGTCTCAGAAGCCTCTGGCAAACGTCTCTGGTGAAGACTGTGCGAACTCACTCTGCAGGCTGTGGGAACTGTGAGGGACTGAGGTGATCTCACTCTCAATAAGTAAGAGCATTTGGACCCAGGCGTTCAGCTACCTTCCACGATGGAACTAGTAGTATCACAATTCTAACCCCAGGAATTGTACTGGGAAATCGCTGGATTGAGCTTGGAGGCACTAGTCTTGTTGCCGGAGATTCCAGTTACCTCGCCACACACTTCGGAAGCAGCGAGCCTAGGCCTTTTGAGCGAAGGTAGCTGCAGGCTAGGATGTTGGTTTACAGGCATAGCTCAACTCTCAGAAGTGTATTGCATGGGAGGCAGAGTCGCTACCCAACTCGGACATGCTAGTTGGGAACCTAGCTACACTCTGATGAAGAAGGACTTTGGAAACGCTGTATTCAACTCAGATACACGTGGGTTCATGCACAACGATTCCACTGCTTTTCTCACAACCTCTTCCCGCCACTAACATGAGGAGTTAGCACTCCTTCTACTCAGCAGGATGCGGGAGGTTGTGCCTGACTGCCTAGCTCTCACAGGAACATGCCCTTGAAGCCAGCTGTCACTAGCTGCATTCTTATGGCAGTGTGAAGGTAGCAGTATTCGAGTACGAGGTTCCCAGATTACCACCTACTGCACCGGAATAACCCCAGGTCTGCATTGTTTAACTGCGTCTAGAGACCTCTGGCAAACGTCTCTGGTAAAGACTGTGAAACTCACTCTGCAGGCATGTGGAACTGTAGGGACTATGGGTGAGCCAACTCTCAGAAGTAAGATGTTTTTGGACAAGGCGTTCAACTACCTACTCACTATGGAACTTAGTATGTTAGCACCGCTTACCACAACCAGAATTACTAGGAAATCGCTGATAGCTTGGAAGCACCTAGTCTTGTGTGCCGGAATTCCAGTTACCTCTCCCACACACTTCGGTCAAGCAGCGAGCCTAGGCCTTTTGAAGCGAAGGTAGCCGCAGGCATATGTAGGGTTACGGCCATAAGCTCAACTCTCAGAATGTGTATGCATGGGAGGCGATTCTGCTACCCACTCGGACATGCGAGTGGGACATCACACTCCTACTCTGATGAAGAGGCTGTTGGAAATCGCTATTCAACTCAGATACACGTGGAGTTCAGGCACAACGATTACACATGCTTTCCTCACAACCTATCCCAGCCACTAACATGAGGAGCGTTAGCAGCTACTTCTACAGTCAGGCAGGATGCGGGAGGGTTCTGCCCTGTCCTCAGCTCTCACAGGGAAGCATGCCTTGAAGCCAGCTTCAACTAGCTGCATTCTTATGGCAGGGTGAAGGTAGCAGTATTCTGAGACAGGAGGTTCCCAAGATTACCACTCTACTGCACCTGGAGATACCCTCCAGGTCTGCATTGTTAACTTGCGTCTCAGAGCCTCTGGCAAAACGTCTCTGTGAGACGTGCGAAACTCACTCTGCAGGCAGTGTGGAACTGTGAGGGGACTGAGGGTGAGCTCAACTCTCAGAAGTAAGATGATTTTGGACAAGGGCGTTCAGCTACCTTCTCACATATGGAACTTAGTATGTAGCACCAGTCCTACCCCAGGAATTACTGGGAAATCGCTGGATTGAGCTTGGAGGCACTAGTCTTGTGTGCCGGGAGATTCCAGTTACCTCTCCCAACACTTCGGTGAAGCAGCGAGCCTAGGCCTTTTGGAAGCGAAAGGTAGCGGCAGGCAGATGTAGGGGTTCAGGCCATAAGCTCAACTCTCAGAAGTGTGTATGCATGGGAGGCAGATTCTGCTACCCACTCGGACAGCGAGTTGGAACCTAGCTACACTCTATTAAGAAGGGACTTTGGAACGCTGTATTCAACTCAGATACCGGGAGTTCAGGCACACGAGTCACATGCTTTTTCTCACAACCTTTCCCGGCCACTAACATGAGGACGTTAGCAGGCTACGCTTACAGTCAGCAGGATGCGGAGGGTTCGTGCCTGTCCTCTAGCTTCCACAGGGAGCCATGCCTTGAAGCCACTCTCAACTAGCTGCATTTTTTGACAGGGTGAAGGTAGCATATTCGATTAAGGAGGTTCCCAGATTACCACTCCGTGCACCTGGAGATACCTCAGGTCTGCATTGTTAACTGCGTCTCAGGCCTCTGGCAAAAGTCTCTGGTGAAGACGTGGGAAACTCACTCTGCAGGCAGTGTGGAACTGTGAGGGACTGAGGGTGAGCTCAACTCTCAGCAGTAAGATGATTTTGGACAAGGCGTTCAGCTACCTTCTCACATATGGAACTTAGTATGTAGCACCAGTCTACCCCAGGAATTACTGGGAAATCGCTGGATTGAGCTTGGAGGCACTAGTCTTGTGTGCCGGGAGATTCCAGTTACCTCTCCCAACACTTCGGTGAAGCAGCGAGCCTAGGCCTTTTGGAAGCGAAAGGTAGCTGCAGGCAGGAGGTAGGGTTACAGGCCATAAGCTCAACTCTCAGAAGTGGGTATGCATGGGAGGCAGATGTCTGCTACCCACTCGGACATGCGAGTGGGAACCTAGCTACACTCTGATGAAGAAGGACTTTGGAAATCGCTGTATTCAACTCAGATACACGTGGGTTCAGGCACAACGATTCCACATGCTTTTCTCACAACCTTTCCCTGCCACTAACATGAGGACGTTAGCAGCTCCTTCTACAGTCAAGCAGGATGCGGGAGGGTTGTGCCCTGTCCTTAGCTCTCACAGGGAAGCATGCCTTGAAGCCAGCTGTCAACTAGCTGCATTCTTATGGCAGGGTGAAGGTAGCAGTATTCTGAGACAGGAGGTTCCCAGATTACCACTCTACTGCACCTGGAGATACCCTCCAGGTCTGCATTGTTAACTTGCGTCTCATAGCCTCTGGCAAACGTCTCTGGTGAAGACGTGCGAAACTCACTCTGCAGGCAGTGTGGAACTGTGAGGGACTGAGGGTGAGCTCAACTCTCAGAAGTAAGATGATTTTGGACAAGGCGTTCAGCTACCTACTCACAGTATGGAACTTAGTATGTAGCACCAGTCTACCCCAGGAATTACTAGGAAATCGCTGGATTGAGCTTGGAGGCACTCGTCTTGTGTGCCGGGAGATTCCAGTTACCTCTCCCAACACTTCGGTGAAGCAGCGAGCCTAGGCCTTTTGGAAGCGAAAGGTAGCGGCAGGCAGGATGTAGGGTTACAGGCCATGAGCTCAACTCTCAGAAGTGTGTATGCATGGGAGGCAGATGTCTGCTACCCACTCGGACATGGGAGTTGGAACCTAGCTACACTCCTATTGAAGAAGGATGTTGGAAATCGCTGTATTCAACTCAGATACACGGGAGTTCAGGCCCAATGCTTACACATGCTTTTCCCACAACCTATCCCAGCCACTAACATAAGGAGTTTAGCAGGTACGTCTACAGTCAGGCAGGATGCGGGAGGGTTCTGCCCTGTCCTCAGCTCTCACAGGGAAGCATGCCTAGAAGCCAGCTCTCAACTAGCTGCATTCTTATGACAGTGTGAAGGTAGCAGTATTCTGAGTAAGGAGGTTCCCAGATTACCACTCTCCGGCACCTGGAGATACCGTCCAGGTCTGCATTGTTAACTTGCGTCTCAGAGGCCTCTGGCAAAAGTCTCTGGTGAAGACGTGGGAAACTCACTCTGCAGGCAGTGTGGAACTGTGAGGGACTGAGGGTGAGCTCAACTCTCAGCAGTAAGATGATTTTGGACAAGGCGTTCAGCTACCTTCTCACATATGGAACTTAGTATGTAGCACCAGTCTACCCAGGAATTACTGGGAAATCGCTGGATTGAGCTTGGAGGCACTAGTCTTGTGTGCCGGCAGATTCCAGTTACCTCTCCCAACACTTCGGTGAAGCAGCGAGCCTAGGCCTTTTGGAAGCGAAAGGTAGCTGCAGGCAGGAGGTAGGGTTACAGGCCATAAGCTCAACTCTCAGAAGTGGGTATGCATGGGAGGCAGATGTCTGCTACCCACTCGGACATGCGAGTGGGAACCTAGCTACACTCTGATGAAGAAGGACTTTGGAAATCGCTGTATTCAACTCAGATACACGTGGGTTCAGGCACAACGATTCCACATGCTTTTCTCACAACCTTTCCCTGCCACTAACATGAGGACGTTAGCAGCTCCTTCTACAGTCAAGCAGGATGCGGGAGGGTTGTGCCCTGTCCTTAGCTCTCACAGGGAAGCATGCCTTGAAGCCAGCTGTCAACTAGCTGCATTCTTATGGCAGGGTGAAGGTAGCAGTATTCTGAGACAGGAGGTTCCCAGATTACCACTCTACTGCACCTGGAGATACCCTCCAGGTCTGCATTGTTAACTTGCGTCTCAGAAGCCTCTGGCAAACGTCTCTGGTGAAGACGTGCGAAACTCACTCTGCAGGCAGTGTGGAACTGTGAGGGACTGAGGGTGAGCTCAACTCTCAGAAGTAAGATGCTTTTGGACAAGGCGTTCAACTACCTACTCACATATGGAACTTAGTATGTAGCACCAGTCTACCCCAGGAATTACTGGGAAATCGCTGGATTGAGCTTGGAGGCACTAGTCTTGTGTGCCGGGAGATTCCAGTTACCTCTCCCAACACTTCGGTGAAGCAGCGAGCCTAGGCCTTTTGGAAGCGAAAGGTAGCTGCAGGCAGGAGGTAGGGTTACAGGCCATAAGCTCAACTCTCAGAAGTGGGTATGCATGGGAGGCAGATGTCTGCTACCCACTCGGACATGCGAGTGGGAACCTAGCTACACTCTGATGAAGAAGGACTTTGGAAATCGCTGTATTCAACTCAGATACACGTGGGTTCAGGCACAACGATTCCACATGCTTTTCTCACAACCTTTCCCTGCCACTAACATGAGGACGTTAGCAGCTCCTTCTACAGTCAAGCAGGATGCGGGAGGGTTGTGCCCTGTCCTTAGCTCTCACAGGGAAGCATGCCTTGAAGCCAGCTGTCAACTAGCTGCATTCTTATGGCAGGGTGAAGGTAGCAGTATTCTGAGACAGGAGGTTCCCAGATTACCACTCTACTGCACCTGGAGATACCCTCCAGGTCTGCATTGTTAACTTGCGTCTCATAGCCTCTGGCAAACGTCTCTGGTGAAGACTGTGCGAAACTCACTCTGCAGGCAGTGTGGAACTGTGAGGGACTGAGGGTGAGCTCAACTCTCAGAAGTAAGATGATTTTGGACAAGGCGTTCAACTACCTACTCACAGTATGGAACTTAGTATGTAGCACCAGTCTACCCCAGGAATTACTGGGAAATCGCTGGATTGAGCTTGGAGGCACTAGTCTTGTGTGCCGGGAGATTCCAGTTACCTCTCCCAACACTTCGGTGAAGCAGCGAGCCTAGGCCTTTTGGAAGCGAAAGGTAGCTGCAGGCAGGAGGTAGGGTTACAGGCCATAAGCTCAACTCTCAGAAGTGGGTATGCATGGGAGGCAGATGTCTGCTACCCACTCGGACATGCGAGTGGGAACCTAGCTACACTCTGATGAAGAAGGACTTTGGAAATCGCTGTATTCAACTCAGATACACGTGGGTTCAGGCACAACGATTCCACATGCTTTTCTCACAACCTTTCCCTGCCACTAACATGAGGACGTTAGCAGCTCCTTCTACAGTCAAGCAGGATGCGGGAGGGTTGTGCCCTGTCCTTAGCTCTCACAGGGAAGCATGCCTTGAAGCCAGCTGTCAACTAGCTGCATTCTTATGGCAGGGTGAAGGTAGCAGTATTCTGAGACAGGAGGTTCCCAGATTACCACTCTACTGCACCTGGAGATACCCTCCAGGTCTGCATTGTTAACTTGCGTCTCATAGCCTCTGGCAAACGTCTCTGGTGAAGACGTGCGAAACTCACTCTGCAGGCAGTGTGGAACTGTGAGGGACTGAGGGTGAGCTCAACTCTCAGAAGTAAGATGATTTTGGACAAGGCGTTCAGCTACCTTCTCACATATGGAACTTAGTATGTAGCACCAGTCTACCCCAGGAATTACTGGGAAATCGCTGGATTGAGCTTGGAGGCACTAGTCTTGTGTGCCGGGAGATTCCAGTTACCTCTCCCAACACTTCGGTGAAGCAGCGAGCCTAGGCCTTTTGGAAGCGAAAGGTAGCTGCAGGCAGGAGGTAGGGTTACAGGCCATAAGCTCAACTCTCAGAAGTGGGTATGCATGGGAGGCAGATGTCTGCTACCCACTCGGACATGCGAGTGGGAACCTAGCTACACTCTGATGAAGAAGGACTTTGGAAATCGCTGTATTCAACTCAGATACACGTGGGTTCAGGCACAACGATTCCACATGCTTTTCTCACAACCTTTCCCTGCCACTAACATGAGGACGTTAGCAGCTCCTTCTACAGTCAAGCAGGATGCGGGAGGGTTGTGCCCTGTCCTTAGCTCTCACAGGGAAGCATGCCTTGAAGCCAGCTGTCAACTAGCTGCATTCTTATGGCAGGGTGAAGGTAGCAGTATTCTGAGACAGGAGGTTCCCAGATTACCACTCTACTGCACCTGGAGATACCCTCCAGGTCTGCATTGTTAACTTGCGTCTCAGAAGCCTCTGGCAAACGTCTCTGGTGAAGACGTGCGAAACTCACTCTGCAGGCAGTGTGGAACTGTGAGGGACTGAGGGTGAGCTCAACTCTCAGAAGTAAGATGATTTTGGACAAGGCGTTCAACTACCTTACTCACAGTATGGAACTTAGTATGTAGCACCAGTCTACCCCAGGAATTACTGGGAAATCGCTGGATTGAGCTTGGAGGCACTAGTCTTGTGTGCCGGGAGATTCCAGTTACCTCTCCCAACACTTGCGTCAAGCAGCGAGCCTAGGCCTTTTGGAAGCGAAAGGTAGCGGCAGGCAGGATGTAGGGTTACAGGCCATGAAGCTCAACTCTCAGAAGTGTGTATGCATGGGAGGCAGATGTCTGCTACCCACTCGGACATGGGAGTTGGAACCTAGCTACACTCCTATTGAAGAAGGATGTTGGAAATCGCTGTATTCAACTCAGATACACGGGAGTTCAGGCCCAATGCTTACACATGCTTTTCCCACAACCTATCCCGGCCACTAACATAAGGAGGTTAGCAGGTACGTCTACAGTCAGGCAGGATGCGGGAGGGTTCTGCCCTGTCCTCAGCTCTCACAGGGAAGCATGCCTAGAAGCCAGCTCTCAACTAGCTGCATTCTTATGACAGTGTGAAGGTAGCAGTATTCTGAGTAAGGAGGTTCCCAGATTACCACTCTACTGCACCTGGAGATACCCTCCAGGTCTGCATTGTTAACTTGCGTCTCAGAGGCCTCTGGCAAAAGTCTCTGGTGAAGACGTGGGAAACTCACTCTGCAGGCAGTGTGGAACTGTGAGGGACTGAGGGTGAGCTCAACTCTCAGCAGTAAGATGATTTTGGACAAGGCGTTCAGCTACCTTCTCACATATGGAACTTAGTATGTAGCACCAGTCTACCCCAGGAATTACTGGGAAATCGCTGGATTGAGCTTGGAGGCACTAGTCTTGTGTGCCGGGAGATTCCAGTTACCTCTCCCAACACTTCGGTGAAGCAGCGAGCCTAGGCCTTTTGGAAGCGAAAGGTAGCTGCAGGCAGGAGGTAGGGTTACAGGCCATAAGCTCAACTCTCAGAAGTGGGTATGCATGGGAGGCAGATGTCTGCTACCCACTCGGACATGCGAGTGGGAACCTAGCTACACTCTGATGAAGAAGGACTTTGGAAATCGCTGTATTCAACTCAGATACACGTGGGTTCAGGCACAACGATTCCACATGCTTTTCTCACAACCTTTCCCTGCCACTAACATGAGGACGTTAGCAGCTCCTTCTACAGTCAAGCAGGATGCGGGAGGGTTGTGCCCTGTCCTTAGCTCTCACAGGGAAGCATGCCTTGAAGCCAGCTGTCAACTAGCTGCATTCTTATGGCAGGGTGAAGGTAGCAGTATTCTGAGACAGGAGGTTCCCAGATTACCACTCTACTGCACCTGGAGATACCCTCCAGGTCTGCATTGTTAACTTGCGTCTCAGAAGCCTCTGGCAAACGTCTCTGGTGAAGACGTGCGAAACTCACTCTGCAGGCAGTGTGGAACTGTGAGGGACTGAGGGTGAGCTCAACTCTCAGAAGTAAGATGATTTTGGACAAGGCGTTCAGCTACCTACTCACAGTATGGAACTTAGTATGTAGCACCAGTCTACCCCAGGAATTACTAGGAAATCGCTTGATTGAGCTTGGAGGCACTAGTCTTGTGTGCCGGGAGATTCCAGTTACCTCTCCCAACACTTGCGGTCAAGCAGCGAGCCTAGGCCTTTTGGAAGCGAAAGGTAGCGGCAGGCAGGAGGTAGGGTTACAGGCCATAAGCTCAACTCTCAGAAGTGGGTATGCATGGGAGGCAGATGTCTGCTACCCACTCGGACATGCGAGTGGGAACCTAGCTACACTCTGATGAAGAAGGACTTTGGAAATCGCTGTATTCAACTCAGATACACGTGGAGTTCAGGCACAACGATTCCACATGCTTTTCTCACAACCTTTCCCTGCCACTAACATGAGGACGTTAGCAGCTACTTCTACAGTCAAGCAGGATGCGGGAGGGTTGTGCCCTGTCCTTAGCTCTCACAGGGAAGCATGCCTTAGAAGCCAGCTCTCAACTAGCTGCATTCTTATGACAGGGTGAAGGTAGCAGTATTCTGAGACAGGAGGTTCCCAGATTACCACTCTACTGCACCTGGAGATACCCTCCAGGTCTGCATTGTTAACTTGCGTCTCAGAGCCTCTGGCAAACGTCTCTGGTGAAGACGTGCGAAACTCACTCTGCAGGCAGTGTGGAACTGTGAGGGACTGAGGGTGAGCTCAACTCTCAGCAGTAAGATGATTTTGGACAAGGCGTTCAGCTACCTTCTCACATATGGAACTTAGTATGTAGCACCAGTCTACCCCAGGAATTACTGGGAAATCGCTGGATTGAGCTTGGAGGCACTAGTCTTGTGTGCCGGGAGATTCCAGTTACCTCTCCCAACACTTCGGTGAAGCAGCGAGCCTAGGCCTTTTGGAAGCGAAAGGTAGCTGCAGGCAGGAGGTAGGGTTACAGGCCATAAGCTCAACTCTCAGAAGTGGGTATGCATGGGAGGCAGATGTCTGCTACCCACTCGGACATGCGAGTGGGAACCTAGCTACACTCTGATGAAGAAGGACTTTGGAAATCGCTGTATTCAACTCAGATACACGTGGGTTCAGGCACAACGATTCCACATGCTTTTCTCACAACCTTTCCCTGCCACTAACATGAGGACGTTAGCAGCTCCTTCTACAGTCAAGCAGGATGCGGGAGGGTTGTGCCCTGTCCTTAGCTCTCACAGGGAAGCATGCCTTGAAGCCAGCTCTCAACTAGCTGCATTCTTATGGCAGGGTGAAGGTAGCAGTATTCTGAGACAGGAGGTTCCCAGATTACCACTCTACTGCACCTGGAGATACCCTCCAGGTCTGCATTGTTAACTTGCGTCTCATAGCCTCTGGCAAACGTCTCTGGTGAAGACGTGCGAAACTCACTCTGCAGGCAGTGTGGAACTGTGAGGGACTGAGGGTGAGCTCAACTCTCAGAAGTAAGATGATTTTGGACAAGGCGTTCAGCTACCTTCTCACATATGGAACTTAGTATGTAGCACCAGTCTACCCCAGGAATTACTGGGAAATCGCTGGATTGAGCTTGGAGGCACTAGTCTTGTGTGCCGGGAGATTCCAGTTACCTCTCCCAACACTTCGGTGAAGCAGCGAGCCTAGGCCTTTTGGAAGCGAAAGGTAGCTGCAGGCAGGAGGTAGGGTTACAGGCCATAAGCTCAACTCTCAGAAGTGGGTATGCATGGGAGGCAGATGTCTGCTACCCACTCGGACATGCGAGTGGGAACCTAGCTACACTCTGATTGAAGAAGGACTTTGGAAATCGCTGTATTCAACTCAGATACACGTGGGTTCAGGCACAACGATTCCACATGCTTTTCTCACAACCTTCCCTGCCACTAACATGAGGACGTTAGCAGCTACTTCTACAGTCAAGCAGGATGCGGGAGGGTTGTGCCCTGTCCTTAGCTCTCACAGGGAAGCATGCCTTGAAGCCAGCTGTCAACTAGCTGCATTCTTATGGCAGGGTGAAGGTAGCAGTATTCTGAGACAGGAGGTTCCCAGATTACCACTCTACTGCACCTGGAGATACCCTCCAGGTCTGCATTGTTAACTTGCGTCTCATAGCCTCTGGCAAACGTCTCTGGTGAAGACTGTGCGAAACTCACTCTGCAGGCAGTGTGGAACTGTGAGGGACTGAGGGTGAGCTCAACTCTCAGAAGTAAGATGATTTTGGACAAGGCGTTCAGCTACCTTACTCACATATGGAACTTAGTATGTAGCACCAGTCTACCCCAGGAATTACTGGGAAATCGCTGGATTGAGCTTGGAGGCACTAGTCTTGTGTGCCGGGAGATTCCAGTTACCTCTCCCAACACTTCGGTGAAGCAGCGAGCCTAGGCCTTTTGGAAGCGAAAGGTAGCTGCAGGCAGGAGGTAGGGTTACAGGCCATAAGCTCAACTCTCAGAAGTGGGTATGCATGGGAGGCAGATGTCTGCTACCCACTCGGACATGCGAGTGGGAACCTAGCTACACTCTGATGAAGAAGGACTTTGGAAATCGCTGTATTCAACTCAGATACACGTGGGTTCAGGCACAACGATTCCACATGCTTTTCTCACAACCTTTCCCTGCCACTAACATGAGGACGTTAGCAGCTCCTTCTACAGTCAAGCAGGATGCGGGAGGGTTGTGCCCTGTCCTTAGCTCTCACAGGGAAGCATGCCTTGAAGCCAGCTGTCAACTAGCTGCATTCTTATGGCAGGGTGAAGGTAGCAGTATTCTGAGACAGGAGGTTCCCAGATTACCACTCTACTGCACCTGGAGATACCCTCCAGGTCTGCATTGTTAACTTGCGTCTCAGAAGCCTCTGGCAAACGTCTCTGGTGAAGACGTGCGAAACTCACTCTGCAGGCAGTGTGGAACTGTGAGGGACTGAGGGTGAGCTCAACTCTCAGAAGTAAGATGTTTTTGGACAAGGCGTTCAACTACCTACTCACGTATGGAACTTAGTATGTAGCACCAGTCTACCCCAGGAATTACTAGGAAATCGCTTGATTGAGCTTGGAGGCACTCGTCTTGTGTGCCGGGAGATTCCAGTTACCTCTCCCAACACTTGCGTCAAGCAGCGAGCCTAGGCCTTTTGGAAGCGAAAGGTAGCGGCAGGCAGGATGTAGGGTTACAGGCCATGAGCTCAACTCTCAGAAGTGTGTATGCATGGGAGGCAGATGTCTGCTACCCACTCGGACATGGGAGTTGGAACCTAGCTACACTCTGATGAAGAAGGACTTTGGAAATCGCTGTATTCAACTCAGATACACGTGGGTTCAGGCACAACGATTCCACATGCTTTTCTCACAACCTTTCCCTGCCACTAACATGAGGACGTTAGCAGCTCCTTCTACAGTCAAGCAGGATGCGGGAGGGTTGTGCCCTGTCCTTAGCTCTCACAGGGAAGCATGCCTTGAAGCCAGCTGTCAACTAGCTGCATTCTTATGGCAGGGTGAAGGTAGCAGTATTCTGAGACAGGAGGTTCCCAGATTACCACTCTACTGCACCTGGAGATACCCTCCAGGTCTGCATTGTTAACTTGCGTCTCATAGCCTCTGGCAAACGTCTCTGGTGAAGACGTGCGAAACTCACTCTGCAGGCAGTGTGGAACTGTGAGGGACTGAGGGTGAGCTCAACTCTCAGAAGTAAGATGATTTTGGACAAGGCGTTCAGCTACCTTCTCACATATGGAACTTAGTATGTAGCACCAGTCTACCCCAGGAATTACTGGGAAATCGCTGGATTGAGCTTGGAGGCACTAGTCTTGTGTGCCGGGAGATTCCAGTTACCTCTCCCAACACTTCGGTGAAGCAGCGAGCCTAGGCCTTTTGGAAGCGAAAGGTAGCTGCAGGCAGGAGGTAGGGTTACAGGCCATAAGCTCAACTCTCAGAAGTGGGTATGCATGGGAGGCAGATGTCTGCTACCCACTCGGACATGCGAGTGGGAACCTAGCTACACTCTGATGAAGAAGGACTTTGGAAATCGCTGTATTCAACTCAGATACACGTGGGTTCAGGCACAACGATGCTACACATGCTTTTCTCACAACCTTTCCCTGCCACTAACATGAGGACGTTAGCAGCTACTTCTACAGTCAAGCAGGATGCGGGAGGGTTGTGCCCTGTCCTTAGCTCTCACAGGGAAGCATGCCTTGAAGCCAGCTGTCAACTAGCTGCATTCTTATGGCAGGGTGAAGGTAGCAGTATTCTGAGACAGGAGGTTCCCAGATTACCACTCTACTGCACCTGGAGATACCCTCCAGGTCTGCATTGTTAACTTGCGTCTCAGAGCCTCTGGCAAACGTCTCTGGTGAAGACGTGCGAAACTCACTCTGCAGGCAGTGTGGAACTGTGAGGGACTGAGGGTGAGCTCAACTCTCAGAAGTAAGATGATTTTGGACAAGGCGTTCAGCTACCTTCTCACATATGGAACTTAGTATGTAGCACCAGTCTACCCCAGGAATTACTGGGAAATCGCTGGATTGAGCTTGGAGGCACTAGTCTTGTGTGCCGGGAGATTCCAGTTACCTCTCCCAACACTTCGGTGAAGCAGCGAGCCTAGGCCTTTTGGAAGCGAAAGGTAGCTGCAGGCAGGAGGTAGGGTTACAGGCCATAAGCTCAACTCTCAGAAGTGGGTATGCATGGGAGGCAGATGTCTGCTACCCACTCGGACATGCGAGTGGGAACCTAGCTACACTCTGATGAAGAAGGACTTTGGAAATCGCTGTATTCAACTCAGATACACGTGGGTTCAGGCACAACGATTCCACATGCTTTTCTCACAACCTTTCCCTGCCACTAACATGAGGACGTTAGCAGCTCCTTCTACAGTCAAGCAGGATGCGGGAGGGTTGTGCCCTGTCCTTAGCTCTCACAGGGAAGCATGCCTTGAAGCCAGCTGTCAACTAGCTGCATTCTTATGGCAGGGTGAAGGTAGCAGTATTCTGAGACAGGAGGTTCCCAGATTACCACTCTACTGCACCTGGAGATACCCTCCAGGTCTGCATTGTTAACTTGCGTCTCATAGCCTCTGGCAAACGTCTCTGGTGAAGACGTGCGAAACTCACTCTGCAGGCAGTGTGGAACTGTGAGGGACTGAGGGTGAGCTCAACTCTCAGAAGTAAGATGATTTTGGACAAGGCGTTCAGCTACCTTCTCACATATGGAACTTAGTATGTAGCACCAGTCTACCCCAGGAATTACTGGGAAATCGCTGGATTGAGCTTGGAGGCACTAGTCTTGTGTGCCGGCAGATTCCAGTTACCTCTCCCAACACTTCGGTGAAGCAGCGAGCCTAGGCCTTTTGGAAGCGAAAGGTAGCTGCAGGCAGGAGGTAGGGTTACAGGCCATAAGCTCAACTCTCAGAAGTGGGTATGCATGGGAGGCAGATGTCTGCTACCCACTCGGACATGCGAGTGGGAACCTAGCTACACTCTGATGAAGAAGGACTTTGGAAATCGCTGTATTCAACTCAGATACACGTGGGTTCAGGCACAACGATTCCACATGCTTTTCTCACAACCTTTCCCTGCCACTAACATGAGGACGTTAGCAGCTCCTTCTACAGTCAAGCAGGATGCGGGAGGGTTGTGCCCTGTCCTTAGCTCTCACAGGGAAGCATGCCTTGAAGCCAGCTGTCAACTAGCTGCATTCTTATGGCAGGGTGAAGGTAGCAGTATTCTGAGACAGGAGGTTCCCAGATTACCACTCTACTGCACCTGGAGATACCCTCCAGGTCTGCATTGTTAACTTGCGTCTCAGAAGCCTCTGGCAAACGTCTCTGGTGAAGACGTGCGAAACTCACTCTGCAGGCAGTGTGGAACTGTGAGGGACTGAGGGTGAGCTCAACTCTCAGAAGTAAGATGTTTTTGGACAAGGCGTTCAACTACCTACTCACGTATGGAACTTAGTATGTAGCACCAGTCTACCCCAGGAATTACTAGGAAATCGCTTGATTGAGCTTGGAGGCACTCGTCTTGTGTGCCGGGAGATTCCAGTTACCTCTCCCAACACTTGCGTCAAGCAGCGAGCCTAGGCCTTTTGGAAGCGAAAGGTAGCGGCAGGCAGGATGTAGGGTTACAGGCCATGAGCTCAACTCTCAGAAGTGTGTATGCATGGGAGGCAGATGTCTGCTACCCACTCGGACATGGGAGTTGGAACCTAGCTACACTCCTATTGAAGAAGGATGTTGGAAATCGCTGTATTCAACTCAGATACACGGGAGTTCAGGCCCAATGCTTACACATGCTTTTCCCACAACCTATCCCGGCCACTAACATAAGGAGGTTAGCAGGTACGTCTACAGTCAGGCAGGATGCGGGAGGGTTCTGCCCTGTCCTCAGCTCTCACAGGGAAGCATGCCTAGAAGCCAGCTCTCAACTAGCTGCATTCTTATGACAGTGTGAAGGTAGCAGTATTCTGAGTAAGGAGGTTCCCAGATTACCACTCTACTGCACCTGGAGATACCCTCCAGGTCTGCATTGTTAACTTGCGTCTCAGAGGCCTCTGGCAAAAGTCTCTGGTGAAGACGTGGGAAACTCACTCTGCAGGCAGTGTGGAACTGTGAGGGACTGAGGGTGAGCTCAACTCTCAGCAGTAAGATGATTTTGGACAAGGCGTTCAGCTACCTTCTCACATATGGAACTTAGTATGTAGCACCAGTCTACCCCAGGAATTACTGGGAAATCGCTGGATTGAGCTTGGAGGCACTAGTCTTGTGTGCCGGGAGATTCCAGTTACCTCTCCCAACACTTCGGTGAAGCAGCGAGCCTAGGCCTTTTGGAAGCGAAAGGTAGCTGCAGGCAGGAGGTAGGGTTACAGGCCATAAGCTCAACTCTCAGAAGTGGGTATGCATGGGAGGCAGATGTCTGCTACCCACTCGGACATGCGAGTGGGAACCTAGCTACACTCTGATGAAGAAGGACTTTGGAAATCGCTGTATTCAACTCAGATACACGTGGGTTCAGGCACAACGATTCCACATGCTTTTCTCACAACCTTTCCCTGCCACTAACATGAGGACGTTAGCAGCTCCTTCTACAGTCAAGCAGGATGCGGGAGGGTTGTGCCCTGTCCTTAGCTCTCACAGGGAAGCATGCCTTGAAGCCAGCTGTCAACTAGCTGCATTCTTATGGCAGGGTGAAGGTAGCAGTATTCTGAGACAGGAGGTTCCCAGATTACCACTCTACTGCACCTGGAGATACCCTCCAGGTCTGCATTGTTAACTTGCGTCTCAGAAGCCTCTGGCAAACGTCTCTGGTGAAGACGTGCGAAACTCACTCTGCAGGCAGTGTGGAACTGTGAGGGACTGTGGGTGAGCTCAACTCTCAGAAGTAAGATGTTTTTGGTCAAGGCGTTCAACTACCTACTCACGTATGGAACTTAGTATGTAGCACCAGTCTACCCCAGGAATTACTAGGAAATCGCTTGATTGAGCTTGGAGGCACTCGTCTTGTGTGCCGGGAGATTCCAGTTACCTCTCCCAACACTTGCGTCAAGCAGCGAGCCTAGGCCTTTTGGAAGCGAAAGGTAGCGGCAGGCAGGATGTAGGGTTACAGGCCATGAGCTCAACTCTCAGAAGTGTGTATGCATGGGAGGCAGATGTCTGCTACCCACTCGGACATGGGAGTTGGAACCTAGCTACACTCCTATTGAAGAAGGATGTTGGAAATCGCTGTATTCAACTCAGATACACGGGAGTTCAGGCCCAATGCTTACACATGCTTTTCCCACAACCTATCCCGGCCACTAACATAAGGAGTTTAGCAGGTACGTCTACAGTCAGGCAGGATGCGGGAGGGTTCTGCCCTGTCCTCAGCTCTCACAGGGAAGCATGCCTAGAAGCCAGCTCTCAACTAGCTGCATTCTTATGACAGTGTGAAGGTAGCAGTATTCTGAGTAAGGAGGTTCCCAGATTGCCACTTTCGGCACCTGGAGATACTGTCCAGGTCTGCATTGTTAACTTGCGTCTCAGAGGCCTCTGGCAAAAGTCTCTGGTGAAGACGTGGGAAACTCACTCTGCAGGCAGTGTGGAACTGTGAGGGACTGAGGGTGAGCTCAACTCTCAGCAGTAAGATGATTTTGGACAAGGCGTTCAGCTACCTTCTCACATATGGAACTTAGTATGTAGCACCAGTCTACCCCAGGAATTACTGGGAAATCGCTGGATTGAGCTTGGAGGCACTAGTCTTGTGTGCCGGCAGATTCCAGTTACCTCTCCCAACACTTCGGTGAAGCAGCGAGCCTAGGCCTTTTGGAAGCGAAAGGTAGCTGCAGGCAGGAGGTAGGGTTACAGGCCATAAGCTCAACTCTCAGAAGTGGGTATGCATGGGAGGCAGATGTCTGCTACCCACTCGGACATGCGAGTGGGAACCTAGCTACACTCTGATGAAGAAGGACTTTGGAAATCGCTGTATTCAACTCAGATACACGTGGGTTCAGGCACAACGATTCCACATGCTTTTCTCACAACCTTTCCCTGCCACTAACATGAGGACGTTAGCAGCTCCTTCTACAGTCAAGCAGGATGCGGGAGGGTTGTGCCCTGTCCTTAGCTCTCACAGGGAAGCATGCCTTGAAGCCAGCTGTCAACTAGCTGCATTCTTATGGCAGGGTGAAGGTAGCAGTATTCTGAGACAGGAGGTTCCCAGATTACCACTCTACTGCACCTGGAGATACCCTCCAGGTCTGCATTGTTAACTTGCGTCTCAGAGCCTCTGGCAAACGTCTCTGGTGAAGACGTGCGAAACTCACTCTGCAGGCAGTGTGGAACTGTGAGGGACTGATGGGTGAGCTCAACTCTCAGAAGTAAGATGTTTTTGGTACAAGGCGTTCAACTACCTACTCACGTATGGAACTTAGTATGTAGCACCAGTCTACCCCAGGAATTACTAGGAAATCGCTTGATTGAGCTTGGAGGCACTCGTCTTGTGTGCCGGGAGATTCCAGTTACCTCTCCCAACACTTGCGTCAAGCAGCGAGCCTAGGCCTTTTGGAAGCGAAAGGTAGCGGCAGGCAGGATGTAGGGTTACAGGCCATGAGCTCAACTCTCAGAAGTGTGTATGCATGGGAGGCAGATGTCTGCTACCCACTCGGACATGGGAGTTGGAACCTAGCTACACTCCTATTGAAGAAGGATGTTGGAAATCGCTGTATTCAACTCAGATACACGGGAGTTCAGGCCCAATGCTTACACATGCTTTTCCCACAACCTATCCCGGCCACTAACATAAGGAGGTTAGCAGGTACGTCTACAGTCAGGCAGGATGCGGGAGGGTTCTGCCCTGTCCTCAGCTCTCACAGGGAAGCATGCCTAGAAGCCAGCTCTCAACTAGCTGCATTCTTATGACAGTGTGAAGGTAGCAGTATTCTGAGTAAGGAGGTTCCCAGATTACCACTCTACGGCACCTGGAGATACCGTCCAGGTCTGCATTGTTAACTTGCGTCTCAGAGGCCTCTGGCAAAAGTCTCTGGTGAAGACGTGGGAAACTCACTCTGCAGGCAGTGTGGAACTGTGAGGGACTGAGGGTGAGCTCAACTCTCAGCAGTAAGATGATTTTGGACAAGGCGTTCAGCTACCTTCTCACATATGGAACTTAGTATGTAGCACCAGTCTACCCCAGGAATTACTGGGAAATCGCTGGATTGAGCTTGGAGGCACTAGTCTTGTGTGCCGGCAGATTCCAGTTACCTCTCCCAACACTTCGGTGAAGCAGCGAGCCTAGGCCTTTTGGAAGCGAAAGGTAGCTGCAGGCAGGAGGTAGGGTTACAGGCCATAAGCTCAACTCTCAGAAGTGGGTATGCATGGGAGGCAGATGTCTGCTACCCACTCGGACATGCGAGTGGGAACCTAGCTACACTCTGATGAAGAAGGACTTTGGAAATCGCTGTATTCAACTCAGATACACGTGGGTTCAGGCACAACGATTCCACATGCTTTTCTCACAACCTTTCCCTGCCACTAACATGAGGACGTTAGCAGCTCCTTCTACAGTCAAGCAGGATGCGGGAGGGTTGTGCCCTGTCCTTAGCTCTCACAGGGAAGCATGCCTTGAAGCCAGCTGTCAACTAGCTGCATTCTTATGGCAGGGTGAAGGTAGCAGTATTCTGAGACAGGAGGTTCCCAGATTACCACTCTACTGCACCTGGAGATACCCTCCAGGTCTGCATTGTTAACTTGCGTCTCAGAAGCCTCTGGCAAACGTCTCTGGTGAAGACGTGCGAAACTCACTCTGCAGGCAGTGTGGAACTGTGAGGGACTGAGGGTGAGCTCAACTCTCAGAAGTAAGATGTTTTGGACAAGGCGTTCAACTACCTACTCACGTATGGAACTTAGTATGTAGCACCAGTCTACCCCAGGAATTACTAGGAAATCGCTTGATTGAGCTTGGAGGCACTCGTCTTGTGTGCCGGGAGATTCCAGTTACCTCTCCCAACACTTGCGTCAAGCAGCGAGCCTAGGCCTTTTGGAAGCGAAAGGTAGCGGCAGGCAGGATGTAGGGTTACAGGCCATGAGCTCAACTCTCAGAAGTGTGTATGCATGGGAGGCAGATGTCTGCTACCCACTCGGACATGGGAGTTGGAACCTAGCTACACTCCTATTGAAGAAGGATGTTGGAAATCGCTGTATTCAACTCAGATACACGGGAGTTCAGGCCCAATGCTTACACATGCTTTTCCCACAACCTATCCCGGCCACTAACATAAGGAGGTTAGCAGGTACGTCTACAGTCAGGCAGGATGCGGGAGGGTTCTGCCCTGTCCTCAGCTCTCACAGGGAAGCATGCCTAGAAGCCAGCTCTCAACTAGCTGCATTCTTATGACAGTGTGAAGGTAGCAGTATTCTGAGTAAGGAGGTTCCCAGATTAGCCACTCTACTGCACCTGGAGATACCCTCCAGGTCTGCATTGTTAACTTGCGTCTCAGAGGCCTCTGGCAAAAGTCTCTGGTGAAGACGTGGGAAACTCACTCTGCAGGCAGTGTGGAACTGTGAGGGACTGAGGGTGAGCTCAACTCTCAGCAGTAAGATGATTTTGGACAAGGCGTTCAGCTACCTTCTCACATATGGAACTTAGTATGTAGCACCAGTCTACCCCAGGAATTACTGGGAAATCGCTGGATTGAGCTTGGAGGCACTAGTCTTGTGTGCCGGGAGATTCCAGTTACCTCTCCCAACACTTCGGTGAAGCAGCGAGCCTAGGCCTTTTGGAAGCGAAAGGTAGCTGCAGGCAGGAGGTAGGGTTACAGGCCATAAGCTCAACTCTCAGAAGTGGGTATGCATGGGAGGCAGATGTCTGCTACCCACTCGGACATGCGAGTGGGAACCTAGCTACACTCTGATGAAGAAGGACTTTGGAAATCGCTGTATTCAACTCAGATACACGTGGGTTCAGGCACAACGATTCCACATGCTTTTCTCACAACCTTTCCCTGCCACTAACATGAGGACGTTAGCAGCTCCTTCTACAGTCAAGCAGGATGCGGGAGGGTTGTGCCCTGTCCTTAGCTCTCACAGGGAAGCATGCCTTGAAGCCAGCTGTCAACTAGCTGCATTCTTATGGCAGGGTGAAGGTAGCAGTATTCTGAGACAGGAGGTTCCCAGATTACCACTCTACTGCACCTGGAGATACCCTCCAGGTCTGCATTGTTAACTTGCGTCTCAGAAGCCTCTGGCAAACGTCTCTGGTGAAGACGTGCGAAACTCACTCTGCAGGCAGTGTGGAACTGTGAGGGACTGAGGGTGAGCTCAACTCTCAGAAGTAAGATGTTTTTGGACAAGGCGTTCAACTACCTACTCACGTATGGAACTTAGTATGTAGCACCAGTCTACCCCAGGAATTACTAGGAAATCGCTTGATTGAGCTTGGAGGCACTCGTCTTGTGTGCCGGGAGATTCCAGTTACCTCTCCCAACACTTGCGTCAAGCAGCGAGCCTAGGCCTTTTGGAAGCGAAAGGTAGCGGCAGGCAGGATGTAGGGTTACAGGCCATGAGCTCAACTCTCAGAAGTGTGTATGCATGGGAGGCAGATGTCTGCTACCCACTCGGACATGGGAGTTGGAACCTAGCTACACTCCTATTGAAGAAGGATGTTGGAAATCGCTGTATTCAACTCAGATACACGGGAGTTCAGGCCCAATGCTTACACATGCTTTTCCCACAACCTATCCCGGCCACTAACATAAGGAGGTTAGCAGGTACGTCTACAGTCAGGCAGGATGCGGGAGGGTTCTGCCCTGTCCTCAGCTCTCACAGGGAAGCATGCCTAGAAGCCAGCTCTCAACTAGCTGCATTCTTATGACAGTGTGAAGGTAGCAGTATTCTGAGTAAGGAGGTTCCCAGATTACCACTCTACTGCACCTGGAGATACCCTCCAGGTCTGCATTGTTAACTTGCGTCTCAGAGGCCTCTGGCAAAAGTCTCTGGTGAAGACGTGGGAAACTCACTCTGCAGGCAGTGTGGAACTGTGAGGGACTGAGGGTGAGCTCAACTCTCAGCAGTAAGATGATTTTGGACAAGGCGTTCAGCTACCTTCTCACATATGGAACTTAGTATGTAGCACCAGTCTACCCCAGGAATTACTGGGAAATCGCTGGATTGAGCTTGGAGGCACTAGTCTTGTGTGCCGGGAGATTCCAGTTACCTCTCCCAACACTTCGGTGAAGCAGCGAGCCTAGGCCTTTTGGAAGCGAAAGGTAGCTGCAGGCAGGAGGTAGGGTTACAGGCCATAAGCTCAACTCTCAGAAGTGGGTATGCATGGGAGGCAGATGTCTGCTACCCACTCGGACATGCGAGTGGGAACCTAGCTACACTCTGATGAAGAAGGACTTTGGAAATCGCTGTATTCAACTCAGATACACGTGGGTTCAGGCACAACGATTCCACATGCTTTTCTCACAACCTTTCCCTGCCACTAACATGAGGACGTTAGCAGCTCCTTCTACAGTCAAGCAGGATGCGGGAGGGTTGTGCCCTGTCCTTAGCTCTCACAGGGAAGCATGCCTTGAAGCCAGCTGTCAACTAGCTGCATTCTTATGGCAGGGTGAAGGTAGCAGTATTCTGAGACAGGAGGTTCCCAGATTACCACTCTACTGCACCTGGAGATACCCTCCAGGTCTGCATTGTTAACTTGCGTCTCAGAAGCCTCTGGCAAACGTCTCTGGTGAAGACGTGCGAAACTCACTCTGCAGGCAGTGTGGAACTGTGAGGGACTGAGGGTGAGCTCAACTCTCAGAAGTAAGATGATTTTGGACAAGGCGTTCAACTACCTACTCACGTATGGAACTTAGTATGTAGCACCAGTCTACCCCAGGAATTACTAGGAAATCGCTTGATTGAGCTTGGAGGCACTAGTCTTGTGTGCCGGGAGATTCCAGTTACCTCTCCCAACACTTGCGTCAAGCAGCGAGCCTAGGCCTTTTGGAAGCGAAAGGTAGCGGCAGGCAGGATGTAGGGTTACAGGCCATGAGCTCAACTCTCAGAAGTGTGTATGCATGGGAGGCAGATGTCTGCTACCCACTCGGACATGGGAGTTGGAACCTAGCTACACTCCTATTGAAGAAGGATGTTGGAAATCGCTGTATTCAACTCAGATACACGGGAGTTCAGGCCCAATGCTTACACATGCTTTTCCCACAACCTATCCCGGCCACTAACATAAGGAGGTTAGCAGGTACGTCTACAGTCAGGCAGGATGCGGGAGGGTTCTGCCCTGTCCTCAGCTCTCACAGGGAAGCATGCCTAGAAGCCAGCTCTCAACTAGCTGCATTCTTATGACAGTGTGAAGGTAGCAGTATTCTGAGTAAGGAGGTTCCCAGATTAGCCACTCTACTGCACCTGGAGATACCCTCCAGGTCTGCATTGTTAACTTGCGTCTCAGAGGCCTCTGGCAAAAGTCTCTGGTGAAGACGTGGGAAACTCACTCTGCAGGCAGTGTGGAACTGTGAGGGACTGAGGGTGAGCTCAACTCTCAGCAGTAAGATGATTTTGGACAAGGCGTTCAGCTACCTTCTCACATATGGAACTTAGTATGTAGCACCAGTCTACCCCAGGAATTACTGGGAAATCGCTGGATTGAGCTTGGAGGCACTAGTCTTGTGTGCCGGGAGATTCCAGTTACCTCTCCCAACACTTCGGTGAAGCAGCGAGCCTAGGCCTTTTGGAAGCGAAAGGTAGCTGCAGGCAGGAGGTAGGGTTACAGGCCATAAGCTCAACTCTCAGAAGTGGGTATGCATGGGAGGCAGATGTCTGCTACCCACTCGGACATGCGAGTGGGAACCTAGCTACACTCTGATGAAGAAGGACTTTGGAAATCGCTGTATTCAACTCAGATACACGTGGGTTCAGGCACAACGATTCCACATGCTTTTCTCACAACCTTTCCCTGCCACTAACATGAGGACGTTAGCAGCTCCTTCTACAGTCAAGCAGGATGCGGGAGGGTTGTGCCCTGTCCTTAGCTCTCACAGGGAAGCATGCCTTGAAGCCAGCTGTCAACTAGCTGCATTCTTATGGCAGGGTGAAGGTAGCAGTATTCTGAGACAGGAGGTTCCCAGATTACCACTCTACTGCACCTGGAGATACCCTCCAGGTCTGCATTGTTAACTTGCGTCTCATAGCCTCTGGCAAACGTCTCTGGTGAAGACGTGCGAAACTCACTCTGCAGGCAGTGTGGAACTGTGAGGGACTGAGGGTGAGCTCAACTCTCAGAAGTAAGATGATTTTGGACAAGGCGTTCAAGCTACCTACTCACATATGGAACTTAGTATGTAGCACCAGTCTACCCCAGGAATTACTAGGGAAATCGCTGGATTGAGCTTGGAGGCACTAGTCTTGTGTGCCGGGAGATTCCAGTTACCTCTCCCAACACTTCGGTGAAGCAGCGAGCCTAGGCCTTTTGGAAGCGAAAGGTAGCTGCAGGCAGGAGGTAGGGTTACAGGCCATAAGCTCAACTCTCAGAAGTGGGTATGCATGGGAGGCAGATGTCTGCTACCCACTCGGACATGCGAGTGGGAACCTAGCTACACTCTGATGAAGAAGGACTTTGGAAATCGCTGTATTCAACTCAGATACACGTGGGTTCAGGCACAACGATTCCACATGCTTTTCTCACAACCTTTCCCTGCCACTAACATGAGGACGTTAGCAGCTCCTTCTACAGTCAAGCAGGATGCGGGAGGGTTGTGCCCTGTCCTTAGCTCTCACAGGGAAGCATGCCTTGAAGCCAGCTGTCAACTAGCTGCATTCTTATGGCAGGGTGAAGGTAGCAGTATTCTGAGACAGGAGGTTCCCAGATTACCACTCTACTGCACCTGGAGATACCCTCCAGGTCTGCATTGTTAACTTGCGTCTCAGAGCCTCTGGCAAACGTCTCTGGTGAAGACGTGCGAAACTCACTCTGCAGGCAGTGTGGAACTGTGAGGGACTGAGGGTGAGCTCAACTCTCAGAAGTAAGATGATTTTGGACAAGGCGTTCAGCTACCTTCTCACATATGGAACTTAGTATGTAGCACCAGTCTACCCCAGGAATTACTGGGAAATCGCTGGATTGAGCTTGGAGGCACTAGTCTTGTGTGCCGGGAGATTCCAGTTACCTCTCCCAACACTTCGGTGAAGCAGCGAGCCTAGGCCTTTTGGAAGCGAAAGGTAGCTGCAGGCAGGAGGTAGGGTTACAGGCCATAAGCTCAACTCTCAGAAGTGGGTATGCATGGGAGGCAGATGTCTGCTACCCACTCGGACATGCGAGTGGGAACCTAGCTACACTCTGATGAAGAAGGACTTTGGAAATCGCTGTATTCAACTCAGATACACGTGGGTTCAGGCACAACGATTCCACATGCTTTTCTCACAACCTTTCCCTGCCACTAACATGAGGACGTTAGCAGCTCCTTCTACAGTCAAGCAGGATGCGGGAGGGTTGTGCCCTGTCCTTAGCTCTCACAGGGAAGCATGCCTTGAAGCCAGCTGTCAACTAGCTGCATTCTTATGGCAGGGTGAAGGTAGCAGTATTCTGAGACAGGAGGTTCCCAGATTACCACTCTACTGCACCTGGAGATACCCTCCAGGTCTGCATTGTTAACTTGCGTCTCAGAAGCCTCTGGCAAACGTCTCTGGTGAAGACGTGCGAAACTCACTCTGCAGGCAGTGTGGAACTGTGAGGGACTGAGGGTGAGCTCAACTCTCAGAAGTAAGATGTTTTGGACAAGGCGTTCAACTACCTACTCACGTATGGAACTTAGTATGTAGCACCAGTCTACCCCAGGAATTACTAGGAAATCGCTTGATTGAGCTTGGAGGCACTCGTCTTGTGTGCCGGGAGATTCCAGTTACCTCTCCCAACACTTGCGTCAAGCAGCGAGCCTAGGCCTTTTGGAAGCGAAAGGTAGCGGCAGGCAGGATGTAGGGTTACAGGCCATGAGCTCAACTCTCAGAAGTGTGTATGCATGGGAGGCAGATGTCTGCTACCCACTCGGACATGGGAGTTGGAACCTAGCTACACTCCTATTGAAGAAGGATGTTGGAAATCGCTGTATTCAACTCAGATACACGGGAGTTCAGGCCCAATGCTTACACATGCTTTTCCCACAACCTATCCCGGCCACTAACATAAGGAGGTTAGCAGGTACGTCTACAGTCAGGCAGGATGCGGGAGGGTTCTGCCCTGTCCTCAGCTCTCACAGGGAAGCATGCCTAGAAGCCAGCTCTCAACTAGCTGCATTCTTATGACAGTGTGAAGGTAGCAGTATTCTGAGTAAGGAGGTTCCCAGATTACCACTCTACTGCACCTGGAGATACCCTCCAGGTCTGCATTGTTAACTTGCGTCTCAGAGGCCTCTGGCAAAAGTCTCTGGTGAAGACGTGGGAAACTCACTCTGCAGGCAGTGTGGAACTGTGAGGGACTGAGGGTGAGCTCAACTCTCAGCAGTAAGATGATTTTGGACAAGGCGTTCAGCTACCTTCTCACATATGGAACTTAGTATGTAGCACCAGTCTACCCCAGGAATTACTGGGAAATCGCTGGATTGAGCTTGGAGGCACTAGTCTTGTGTGCCGGCAGATTCCAGTTACCTCTCCCAACACTTCGGTGAAGCAGCGAGCCTAGGCCTTTTGGAAGCGAAAGGTAGCTGCAGGCAGGAGGTAGGGTTACAGGCCATAAGCTCAACTCTCAGAAGTGGGTATGCATGGGAGGCAGATGTCTGCTACCCACTCGGACATGCGAGTGGGAACCTAGCTACACTCTGATGAAGAAGGACTTTGGAAATCGCTGTATTCAACTCAGATACACGTGGGTTCAGGCACAACGATTCCACATGCTTTTCTCACAACCTTTCCCTGCCACTAACATGAGGACGTTAGCAGCTCCTTCTACAGTCAAGCAGGATGCGGGAGGGTTGTGCCCTGTCCTTAGCTCTCACAGGGAAGCATGCCTTGAAGCCAGCTGTCAACTAGCTGCATTCTTATGGCAGGGTGAAGGTAGCAGTATTCTGAGACAGGAGGTTCCCAGATTACCACTCTACTGCACCTGGAGATACCCTCCAGGTCTGCATTGTTAACTTGCGTCTCAGAGCCTCTGGCAAACGTCTCTGGTGAAGACGTGCGAAACTCACTCTGCAGGCAGTGTGGAACTGTGAGGGACTGAGGGTGAGCTCAACTCTCAGAAGTAAGATGTTTTGGTACAAGGCGTTCAACTACCTACTCACGTATGGAACTTAGTATGTAGCACCAGTCTACCCCAGGAATTACTAGGAAATCGCTTGATTGAGCTTGGAGGCACTCGTCTTGTGTGCCGGGAGATTCCAGTTACCTCTCCCAACACTTGCGTCAAGCAGCGAGCCTAGGCCTTTTGGAAGCGAAAGGTAGCGGCAGGCAGGATGTAGGGTTACAGGCCATGAGCTCAACTCTCAGAAGTGTGTATGCATGGGAGGCAGATGTCTGCTACCCACTCGGACATGGGAGTTGGAACCTAGCTACACTCCTATTGAAGAAGGATGTTGGAAATCGCTGTATTCATCTCAGATACACGGGAGTTCAGGCCCAATGCTTACACATGCTTTTCCCACAACCTATCCCGGCCACTAACATAAGGAGGTTAGCAGGTACGTCTACAGTCAGGCAGGATGCGGGAGGGTTCTGCCCTGTCCTCAGCTCTCACAGGGAAGCATGCCTAGAAGCCAGCTCTCAACTAGCTGCATTCTTATGACAGTGTGAAGGTAGCAGTATTCTGAGTAAGGAGGTTCCCAGATTACCACTCTACTGCACCTGGAGATACCCTCCAGGTCTGCATTGTTAACTTGCGTCTCAGAGGCCTCTGGCAAAAGTCTCTGGTGAAGACGTGGGAAACTCACTCTGCAGGCAGTGTGGAACTGTGAGGGACTGAGGGTGAGCTCAACTCTCAGCAGTAAGATGATTTTGGACAAGGCGTTCAGCTACCTTCTCACATATGGAACTTAGTATGTAGCACCAGTCTACCCCAGGAATTACTGGGAAATCGCTGGATTGAGCTTGGAGGCACTAGTCTTGTGTGCCGGGAGATTCCAGTTACCTCTCCCAACACTTCGGTGAAGCAGCGAGCCTAGGCCTTTTGGAAGCGAAAGGTAGCTGCAGGCAGGAGGTAGGGTTACAGGCCATAAGCTCAACTCTCAGAAGTGGGTATGCATGGGAGGCAGATGTCTGCTACCCACTCGGACATGCGAGTGGGAACCTAGCTACACTCTGATGAAGAAGGACTTTGGAAATCGCTGTATTCAACTCAGATACACGTGGGTTCAGGCACAACGATTCCACATGCTTTTCTCACAACCTTTCCCTGCCACTAACATGAGGACGTTAGCAGCTCCTTCTACAGTCAAGCAGGATGCGGGAGGGTTGTGCCCTGTCCTTAGCTCTCACAGGGAAGCATGCCTTGAAGCCAGCTGTCAACTAGCTGCATTCTTATGGCAGGGTGAAGGTAGCAGTATTCTGAGACAGGAGGTTCCCAGATTACCACTCTACTGCACCTGGAGATACCCTCCAGGTCTGCATTGTTAACTTGCGTCTCAGAAGCCTCTGGCAAACGTCTCTGGTGAAGACGTGCGAAACTCACTCTGCAGGCAGTGTGGAACTGTGAGGGACTGAGGGTGAGCTCAACTCTCAGAAGTAAGATGTTTTGGACAAGGCGTTCAACTACCTACTCACGTATGGAACTTAGTATGTAGCACCAGTCTACCCCAGGAATTACTAGGAAATCGCTTGATTGAGCTTGGAGGCACTCGTCTTGTGTGCCGGGAGATTCCAGTTACCTCTCCCAACACTTGCGTCAAGCAGCGAGCCTAGGCCTTTTGGAAGCGAAAGGTAGCGGCAGGCAGGATGTAGGGTTACAGGCCATGAGCTCAACTCTCAGAAGTGTGTATGCATGGGAGGCAGATGTCTGCTACCCACTCGGACATGGGAGTTGGAACCTAGCTACACTCCTATTGAAGAAGGATGTTGGAAATCGCTGTATTCAACTCAGATACACGGGAGTTCAGGCCCAATGCTTACACATGCTTTTCCCACAACCTATCCCGGCCACTAACATAAGGAGGTTAGCAGGTACGTCTACAGTCAGGCAGGATGCGGGAGGGTTCTGCCCTGTCCTCAGCTCTCACAGGGAAGCATGCCTAGAAGCCAGCTCTCAACTAGCTGCATTCTTATGACAGTGTGAAGGTAGCAGTATTCTGAGTAAGGAGGTTCCCAGATTACCACTCTACTGCACCTGGAGATACCCTCCAGGTCTGCATTGTTAACTTGCGTCTCAGAGGCCTCTGGCAAAAGTCTCTGGTGAAGACGTGGGAAACTCACTCTGCAGGCAGTGTGGAACTGTGAGGGACTGAGGGTGAGCTCAACTCTCAGCAGTAAGATGATTTTGGACAAGGCGTTCAGCTACCTTCTCACATATGGAACTTAGTATGTAGCACCAGTCTACCCCAGGAATTACTGGGAAATCGCTGGATTGAGCTTGGAGGCACTAGTCTTGTGTGCCGGGAGATTCCAGTTACCTCTCCCAACACTTCGGTGAAGCAGCGAGCCTAGGCCTTTTGGAAGCGAAAGGTAGCTGCAGGCAGGAGGTAGGGTTACAGGCCATAAGCTCAACTCTCAGAAGTGGGTATGCATGGGAGGCAGATGTCTGCTACCCACTCGGACATGCGAGTGGGAACCTAGCTACACTCTGATGAAGAAGGACTTTGGAAATCGCTGTATTCAACTCAGATACACGTGGGTTCAGGCACAACGATTCCACATGCTTTTCTCACAACCTTTCCCTGCCACTAACATGAGGACGTTAGCAGCTCCTTCTACAGTCAAGCAGGATGCGGGAGGGTTGTGCCCTGTCCTTAGCTCTCACAGGGAAGCATGCCTTGAAGCCAGCTGTCAACTAGCTGCATTCTTATGGCAGGGTGAAGGTAGCAGTATTCTGAGACAGGAGGTTCCCAGATTACCACTCTACTGCACCTGGAGATACCCTCCAGGTCTGCATTGTTAACTTGCGTCTCAGAAGCCTCTGGCAAACGTCTCTGGTGAAGACGTGCGAAACTCACTCTGCAGGCAGTGTGGAACTGTGAGGGACTGAGGGTGAGCTCAACTCTCAGAAGTAAGATGTTTTTGGACAAGGCGTTCAACTACCTACTCACGTATGGAACTTAGTATGTAGCACCAGTCTACCCCAGGAATTACTAGGAAATCGCTTGATTGAGCTTGGAGGCACTCGTCTTGTGTGCCGGGAGATTCCAGTTACCTCTCCCAACACTTGCGTCAAGCAGCGAGCCTAGGCCTTTTGGAAGCGAAAGGTAGCGGCAGGCAGGATGTAGGGTTACAGGCCATGAGCTCAACTCTCAGAAGTGTGTATGCATGGGAGGCAGATGTCTGCTACCCACTCGGACATGGGAGTTGGAACCTAGCTACACTCCTATTGAAGAAGGATGTTGGAAATCGCTGTATTCAATCTCAGATACACGGGAGTTCAGGCCCAATGCTTACACATGCTTTTCCCACAACCTATCCCGGCCACTAACATAAGGAGGTTAGCAGGTACGTCTACAGTCAGGCAGGATGCGGGAGGGTTCTGCCCTGTCCTCAGCTCTCACAGGGAAGCATGCCTAGAAGCCAGCTCTCAACTAGCTGCATTCTTATGACAGTGTGAAGGTAGCAGTATTCTGAGTAAGGAGGTTCCCAGATTACCACTCTACTGCACCTGGAGATACCCTCCAGGTCTGCATTGTTAACTTGCGTCTCAGAGGCCTCTGGCAAAAGTCTCTGGTGAAGACGTGGGAAACTCACTCTGCAGGCAGTGTGGAACTGTGAGGGACTGAGGGTGAGCTCAACTCTCAGCAGTAAGATGATTTTGGACAAGGCGTTCAGCTACCTTCTCACATATGGAACTTAGTATGTAGCACCAGTCTACCCCAGGAATTACTGGGAAATCGCTGGATTGAGCTTGGAGGCACTAGTCTTGTGTGCCGGGAGATTCCAGTTACCTCTCCCAACACTTCGGTGAAGCAGCGAGCCTAGGCCTTTTGGAAGCGAAAGGTAGCTGCAGGCAGGAGGTAGGGTTACAGGCCATAAGCTCAACTCTCAGAAGTGGGTATGCATGGGAGGCAGATGTCTGCTACCCACTCGGACATGCGAGTGGGAACCTAGCTACACTCTGATGAAGAAGGACTTTGGAAATCGCTGTATTCAACTCAGATACACGTGGGTTCAGGCACAACGATTCCACATGCTTTTCTCACAACCTTTCCCTGCCACTAACATGAGGACGTTAGCAGCTCCTTCTACAGTCAAGCAGGATGCGGGAGGGTTGTGCCCTGTCCTTAGCTCTCACAGGGAAGCATGCCTTGAAGCCAGCTGTCAACTAGCTGCATTCTTATGGCAGGGTGAAGGTAGCAGTATTCTGAGACAGGAGGTTCCCAGATTACCACTCTACTGCACCTGGAGATACCCTCCAGGTCTGCATTGTTAACTTGCGTCTCAGAAGCCTCTGGCAAACGTCTCTGGTGAAGACGTGCGAAACTCACTCTGCAGGCAGTGTGGAACTGTGAGGGACTGAGGGTGAGCTCAACTCTCAGAAGTAAGATGTTTTTGGTACAAGGCGTTCAACTACCTACTCACGTATGGAACTTAGTATGTAGCACCAGTCTACCCCAGGAATTACTAGGAAATCGCTTGATTGAGCTTGGAGGCACTCGTCTTGTGTGCCGGGAGATTCCAGTTACCTCTCCCAACACTTGCGTCAAGCAGCGAGCCTAGGCCTTTTGGAAGCGAAAGGTAGCGGCAGGCAGGATGTAGGGTTACAGGCCATGAGCTCAACTCTCAGAAGTGTGTATGCATGGGAGGCAGATGTCTGCTACCCACTCGGACATGGGAGTTGGAACCTAGCTACACTCCTATTGAAGAAGGATGTTGGAAATCGCTGTATTCAACTCAGATACACGGGAGTTCAGGCCCAATGCTTACACATGCTTTTCCCACAACCTATCCCGGCCACTAACATAAGGAGGTTAGCAGGTACGTCTACAGTCAGGCAGGATGCGGGAGGGTTCTGCCCTGTCCTCAGCTCTCACAGGGAAGCATGCCTAGAAGCCAGCTCTCAACTATACTGCATTCTTATGACAGTGTGAAGGTAGCAGTATTCTGAGTAAGGAGGTTCCCAGATTACCACTCTACTGCACCTGGAGATACCCTCCAGGTCTGCATTGTTAACTTGCGTCTCAGAGGCCTCTGGCAAAAGTCTCTGGTGAAGACGTGGGAAACTCACTCTGCAGGCAGTGTGGAACTGTGAGGGACTGAGGGTGAGCTCAACTCTCAGCAGTAAGATGATTTTGGACAAGGCGTTCAGCTACCTTCTCACATATGGAACTTAGTATGTAGCACCAGTCTACCCCAGGAATTACTGGGAAATCGCTGGATTGAGCTTGGAGGCACTAGTCTTGTGTGCCGGCAGATTCCAGTTACCTCTCCCAACACTTCGGTGAAGCAGCGAGCCTAGGCCTTTTGGAAGCGAAAGGTAGCTGCAGGCAGGAGGTAGGGTTACAGGCCATAAGCTCAACTCTCAGAAGTGGGTATGCATGGGAGGCAGATGTCTGCTACCCACTCGGACATGCGAGTGGGAACCTAGCTACACTCTGATGAAGAAGGACTTTGGAAATCGCTGTATTCAACTCAGATACACGTGGGTTCAGGCACAACGATTCCACATGCTTTTCTCACAACCTTTCCCTGCCACTAACATGAGGACGTTAGCAGCTCCTTCTACAGTCAAGCAGGATGCGGGAGGGTTGTGCCCTGTCCTTAGCTCTCACAGGGAAGCATGCCTTGAAGCCAGCTGTCAACTAGCTGCATTCTTATGGCAGGGTGAAGGTAGCAGTATTCTGAGACAGGAGGTTCCCAGATTACCACTCTACTGCACCTGGAGATACCCTCCAGGTCTGCATTGTTAACTTGCGTCTCAGAAGCCTCTGGCAAACGTCTCTGGTGAAGACGTGCGAAACTCACTCTGCAGGCAGTGTGGAACTGTGAGGGACTGAGGGTGAGCTCAACTCTCAGAAGTAAGATGTTTTGGACAAGGCGTTCAACTACCTACTCACGTATGGAACTTAGTATGTAGCACCAGTCTACCCCAGGAATTACTAGGAAATCGCTTGATTGAGCTTGGAGGCACTCGTCTTGTGTGCCGGGAGATTCCAGTTACCTCTCCCAACACTTGCGTCAAGCAGCGAGCCTAGGCCTTTTGGAAGCGAAAGGTAGCGGCAGGCAGGATGTAGGGTTACAGGCCATGAGCTCAACTCTCAGAAGTGTGTATGCATGGGAGGCAGATGTCTGCTACCCACTCGGACATGGGAGTTGGAACCTAGCTACACTCCTATTGAAGAAGGATGTTGGAAATCGCTGTATTCAACTCAGATACACGGGAGTTCAGGCCCAATGCTTACACATGCTTTTCCCACAACCTATCCCGGCCACTAACATAAGGAGGTTAGCAGGTACGTCTACAGTCAGGCAGGATGCGGGAGGGTTCTGCCCTGTCCTCAGCTCTCACAGGGAAGCATGCCTAGAAGCCAGCTCTCAACTAGCTGCATTCTTATGACAGTGTGAAGGTAGCAGTATTCTGAGTAAGGAGGTTCCCAGATTACCACTCTACTGCACCTGGAGATACCCTCCAGGTCTGCATTGTTAACTTGCGTCTCAGAGGCCTCTGGCAAAAGTCTCTGGTGAAGACGTGCGAAACTCACTCTGCAGGCAGTGTGGAACTGTGAGGGACTGAGGGTGAGCTCAACTCTCAGAAGTAAGATGATTTTGGACAAGGCGTTCAGCTACCTTCTCACATATGGAACTTAGTATGTAGCACCAGTCTACCCCAGGAATTACTGGGAAATCGCTGGATTGAGCTTGGAGGCACTAGTCTTGTGTGCCGGGAGATTCCAGTTACCTCTCCCAACACTTCGGTGAAGCAGCGAGCCTAGGCCTTTTGGAAGCGAAAGGTAGCTGCAGGCAGGAGGTAGGGTTACAGGCCATAAGCTCAACTCTCAGAAGTGGGTATGCATGGGAGGCAGATGTCTGCTACCCACTCGGACATGCGAGTGGGAACCTAGCTACACTCTGATGAAGAAGGACTTTGGAAATCGCTGTATTCAACTCAGATACACGTGGGTTCAGGCACAACGATTCCACATGCTTTTCTCACAACCTTTCCCTGCCACTAACATGAGGACGTTAGCAGCTCCTTCTACAGTCAAGCAGGATGCGGGAGGGTTGTGCCCTGTCCTTAGCTCTCACAGGGAAGCATGCCTTGAAGCCAGCTGTCAACTAGCTGCATTCTTATGGCAGGGTGAAGGTAGCAGTATTCTGAGACAGGAGGTTCCCAGATTACCACTCTACTGCACCTGGAGATACCCTCCAGGTCTGCATTGTTAACTTGCGTCTCAGAAGCCTCTGGCAAACGTCTCTGGTGAAGACGTGCGAAACTCACTCTGCAGGCAGTGTGGAACTGTGAGGGACTGAGGGTGAGCTCAACTCTCAGAAGTAAGATGTTTTTGGTACAAGGCGTTCAACTACCTACTCACGTATGGAACTTAGTATGTAGCACCAGTCTACCCCAGGAATTACTAGGAAATCGCTTGATTGAGCTTGGAGGCACTCGTCTTGTGTGCCGGGAGATTCCAGTTACCTCTCCCAACACTTGCGTCAAGCAGCGAGCCTAGGCCTTTTGGAAGCGAAAGGTAGCGGCAGGCAGGATGTAGGGTTACAGGCCATGAGCTCAACTCTCAGAAGTGTGTATGCATGGGAGGCAGATGTCTGCTACCCACTCGGACATGGGAGTTGGAACCTAGCTACACTCCTATTGAAGAAGGATGTTGGAAATCGCTGTATTCAACTCAGATACACGGGAGTTCAGGCCCAATGCTTACACATGCTTTTCCCACAACCTATCCCGGCCACTAACATAAGGAGGTTAGCAGGTACGTCTACAGTCAGGCAGGATGCGGGAGGGTTCTGCCCTGTCCTCAGCTCTCACAGGGAAGCATGCCTAGAAGCCAGCTCTCAACTAGCTGCATTCTTATGACAGTGTGAAGGTAGCAGTATTCTGAGTAAGGAGGTTCCCAGATTACCACTCTACTGCACCTGGAGATACCCTCCAGGTCTGCATTGTTAACTTGCGTCTCAGAGGCCTCTGGCAAAAGTCTCTGGTGAAGACGTGCGAAACTCACTCTGCAGGCAGTGTGGAACTGTGAGGGACTGAGGGTGAGCTCAACTCTCAGAAGTAAGATGATTTTGGACAAGGCGTTCAGCTACCTTCTCACATATGGAACTTAGTATGTAGCACCAGTCTACCCCAGGAATTACTGGGAAATCGCTGGATTGAGCTTGGAGGCACTAGTCTTGTGTGCCGGGAGATTCCAGTTACCTCTCCCAACACTTCGGTGAAGCAGCGAGCCTAGGCCTTTTGGAAGCGAAAGGTAGCTGCAGGCAGGAGGTAGGGTTACAGGCCATAAGCTCAACTCTCAGAAGTGGGTATGCATGGGAGGCAGATGTCTGCTACCCACTCGGACATGCGAGTGGGAACCTAGCTACACTCTGATGAAGAAGGACTTTGGAAATCGCTGTATTCAACTCAGATACACGTGGGTTCAGGCACAACGATTCCACATGCTTTTCTCACAACCTTTCCCTGCCACTAACATGAGGACGTTAGCAGCTCCTTCTACAGTCAAGCAGGATGCGGGAGGGTTGTGCCCTGTCCTTAGCTCTCACAGGGAAGCATGCCTTGAAGCCAGCTGTCAACTAGCTGCATTCTTATGGCAGGGTGAAGGTAGCAGTATTCTGAGACAGGAGGTTCCCAGATTACCACTCTACTGCACCTGGAGATACCCTCCAGGTCTGCATTGTTAACTTGCGTCTCAGAAGCCTCTGGCAAACGTCTCTGGTGAAGACGTGCGAAACTCACTCTGCAGGCAGTGTGGAACTGTGAGGGACTGAGGGTGAGCTCAACTCTCAGAAGTAAGATGATTTTGGACAAGGCGTTCAACTACCTACTCACGTATGGAACTTAGTATGTAGCACCAGTCTACCCCAGGAATTACTGGGAAATCGCTGGATTGAGCTTGGAGGCACTAGTCTTGTGTGCCGGCAGATTCCAGTTACCTCTCCCAACACTTCGGTGAAGCAGCGAGCCTAGGCCTTTTGGAAGCGAAAGGTAGCTGCAGGCAGGAGGTAGGGTTACAGGCCATAAGCTCAACTCTCAGAAGTGGGTATGCATGGGAGGCAGATGTCTGCTACCCACTCGGACATGCGAGTGGGAACCTAGCTACACTCTGATGAAGAAGGACTTTGGAAATCGCTGTATTCAACTCAGATACACGTGGGTTCAGGCACAACGATTCCACATGCTTTTCTCACAACCTTTCCCTGCCACTAACATGAGGACGTTAGCAGCTCCTTCTACAGTCAAGCAGGATGCGGGAGGGTTGTGCCCTGTCCTTAGCTCTCACAGGGAAGCATGCCTTGAAGCCAGCTGTCAACTAGCTGCATTCTTATGGCAGGGTGAAGGTAGCAGTATTCTGAGACAGGAGGTTCCCAGATTACCACTCTACTGCACCTGGAGATACCCTCCAGGTCTGCATTGTTAACTTGCGTCTCAGAGCCTCTGGCAAACGTCTCTGGTGAAGACGTGCGAAACTCACTCTGCAGGCAGTGTGGAACTGTGAGGGACTGAGGGTGAGCTCAACTCTCAGAAGTAAGATGATTTTGGACAAGGCGTTCAGCTACCTTCTCACATATGGAACTTAGTATGTAGCACCAGTCTACCCCAGGAATTACTGGGAAATCGCTGGATTGAGCTTGGAGGCACTAGTCTTGTGTGCCGGGAGATTCCAGTTACCTCTCCCAACACTTCGGTGAAGCAGCGAGCCTAGGCCTTTTGGAAGCGAAAGGTAGCTGCAGGCAGGAGGTAGGGTTACAGGCCATAAGCTCAACTCTCAGAAGTGGGTATGCATGGGAGGCAGATGTCTGCTACCCACTCGGACATGCGAGTGGGAACCTAGCTACACTCTGATGAAGAAGGACTTTGGAAATCGCTGTATTCAACTCAGATACACGTGGGTTCAGGCACAACGATTCCACATGCTTTTCTCACAACCTTTCCCTGCCACTAACATGAGGACGTTAGCAGCTCCTTCTACAGTCAAGCAGGATGCGGGAGGGTTGTGCCCTGTCCTTAGCTCTCACAGGGAAGCATGCCTTGAAGCCAGCTGTCAACTAGCTGCATTCTTATGGCAGGGTGAAGGTAGCAGTATTCTGAGACAGGAGGTTCCCAGATTACCACTCTACTGCACCTGGAGATACCCTCCAGGTCTGCATTGTTAACTTGCGTCTCAGAGCCTCTGGCAAACGTCTCTGGTGAAGACGTGCGAAACTCACTCTGCAGGCAGTGTGGAACTGTGAGGGACTGAGGGTGAGCTCAACTCTCAGAAGTAAGATGATTTTGGACAAGGCGTTCAAGCTACCTTCTCACGTATGGAACTTAGTATGTAGCACCAGTCTACCCCAGGAATTACTGGGAAATCGCTGGATTGAGCTTGGAGGCACTAGTCTTGTGTGCCGGGAGATTCCAGTTACCTCTCCCAACACTTCGGTGAAGCAGCGAGCCTAGGCCTTTTGGAAGCGAAAGGTAGCTGCAGGCAGGAGGTAGGGTTACAGGCCATAAGCTCAACTCTCAGAAGTGGGTATGCATGGGAGGCAGATGTCTGCTACCCACTCGGACATGCGAGTGGGAACCTAGCTACACTCTGATGAAGAAGGACTTTGGAAATCGCTGTATTCAACTCAGATACACGTGGGTTCAGGCACAACGATTCCACATGCTTTTCTCACAACCTTTCCCTGCCACTAACATGAGGACGTTAGCAGCTCCTTCTACAGTCAAGCAGGATGCGGGAGGGTTGTGCCCTGTCCTTAGCTCTCACAGGGAAGCATGCCTTGAAGCCAGCTGTCAACTAGCTGCATTCTTATGGCAGGGTGAAGGTAGCAGTATTCTGAGTAAGGAGGTTCCCAGATTACCACTCTACTGCACCTGGAGATACCCTCCAGGTCTGCATTGTTAACTTGCGTCTCATAGCCTCTGGCAAACGTCTCTGGTGAAGACGTGCGAAACTCACTCTGCAGGCAGTGTGGAACTGTGAGGGACTGAGGGTGAGCTCAACTCTCAGAAGTAAGATGATTTTGGACAAGGCGTTCAGCTACCTTCTCACATATGGAACTTAGTATGTAGCACCAGTCTACCCCAGGAATTACTGGGAAATCGCTGGATTGAGCTTGGAGGCACTAGTCTTGTGTGCCGGGAGATTCCAGTTACCTCTCCCAACACTTCGGTGAAGCAGCGAGCCTAGGCCTTTTGGAAGCGAAAGGTAGCTGCAGGCAGGAGGTAGGGTTACAGGCCATAAGCTCAACTCTCAGAAGTGGGTATGCATGGGAGGCAGATGTCTGCTACCCACTCGGACATGCGAGTGGGAACCTAGCTACACTCTGATGAAGAAGGACTTTGGAAATCGCTGTATTCAACTCAGATACACGTGGGTTCAGGCACAACGATTCCACATGCTTTTCTCACAACCTTTCCCTGCCACTAACATGAGGACGTTAGCAGCTCCTTCTACAGTCAAGCAGGATGCGGGAGGGTTGTGCCCTGTCCTTAGCTCTCACAGGGAAGCATGCCTTGAAGCCAGCTGTCAACTAGCTGCATTCTTATGGCAGGGTGAAGGTAGCAGTATTCTGAGACAGGAGGTTCCCAGATTACCACTCTACTGCACCTGGAGATACCCTCCAGGTCTGCATTGTTAACTTGCGTCTCAGAAGCCTCTGGCAAACGTCTCTGGTGAAGACGTGCGAAACTCACTCTGCAGGCAGTGTGGAACTGTGAGGGACTGAGGGTGAGCTCAACTCTCAGAAGTAAGATGTTTTGGACAAGGCGTTCAACTACCTACTCACGTATGGAACTTAGTATGTAGCACCAGTCTACCCCAGGAATTACTAGGAAATCGCTTGATTGAGCTTGGAGGCACTCGTCTTGTGTGCCGGGAGATTCCAGTTACCTCTCCCAACACTTGCGTCAAGCAGCGAGCCTAGGCCTTTTGGAAGCGAAAGGTAGCGGCAGGCAGGATGTAGGGTTACAGGCCATGAGCTCAACTCTCAGAAGTGTGTATGCATGGGAGGCAGATGTCTGCTACCCACTCGGACATGGGAGTTGGAACCTAGCTACACTCCTATTGAAGAAGGATGTTGGAAATCGCTGTATTCAACTCAGATACACGGGAGTTCAGGCCCAATGCTTACACATGCTTTTCCCACAACCTATCCCGGCCACTAACATAAGGAGGTTAGCAGGTACGTCTACAGTCAGGCAGGATGCGGGAGGGTTCTGCCCTGTCCTCAGCTCTCACAGGGAAGCATGCCTAGAAGCCAGCTCTCAACTAGCTGCATTCTTATGACAGTGTGAAGGTAGCAGTATTCTGAGTAAGGAGGTTCCCAGATTACCACTCTACTGCACCTGGAGATACCGTCCAGGTCTGCATTGTTAACTTGCGTCTCAGAGGCCTCTGGCAAAAGTCTCTGGTGAAGACGTGGGAAACTCACTCTGCAGGCAGTGTGGAACTGTGAGGGACTGAGGGTGAGCTCAACTCTCAGCAGTAAGATGATTTTGGACAAGGCGTTCAGCTACCTTCTCACATATGGAACTTAGTATGTAGCACCAGTCTACCCCAGGAATTACTGGGAAATCGCTGGATTGAGCTTGGAGGCACTAGTCTTGTGTGCCGGCAGATTCCAGTTACCTCTCCCAACACTTCGGTGAAGCAGCGAGCCTAGGCCTTTTGGAAGCGAAAGGTAGCTGCAGGCAGGAGGTAGGGTTACAGGCCATAAGCTCAACTCTCAGAAGTGGGTATGCATGGGAGGCAGATGTCTGCTACCCACTCGGACATGCGAGTGGGAACCTAGCTACACTCTGATGAAGAAGGACTTTGGAAATCGCTGTATTCAACTCAGATACACGTGGGTTCAGGCACAACGATTCCACATGCTTTTCTCACAACCTTTCCCTGCCACTAACATGAGGACGTTAGCAGCTCCTTCTACAGTCAAGCAGGATGCGGGAGGGTTGTGCCCTGTCCTTAGCTCTCACAGGGAAGCATGCCTTGAAGCCAGCTGTCAACTAGCTGCATTCTTATGGCAGGGTGAAGGTAGCAGTATTCTGAGACAGGAGGTTCCCAGATTACCACTCTACTGCACCTGGAGATACCCTCCAGGTCTGCATTGTTAACTTGCGTCTCAGAGCCTCTGGCAAACGTCTCTGGTGAAGACGTGCGAAACTCACTCTGCAGGCAGTGTGGAACTGTGAGGGACTGAGGGTGAGCTCAACTCTCAGAAGTAAGATGATTTTGGACAAGGCGTTCAGCTACCTTCTCACATATGGAACTTAGTATGTAGCACCAGTCTACCCCAGGAATTACTGGGAAATCGCTGGATTGAGCTTGGAGGCACTAGTCTTGTGTGCCGGGAGATTCCAGTTACCTCTCCCAACACTTCGGTGAAGCAGCGAGCCTAGGCCTTTTGGAAGCGAAAGGTAGCTGCAGGCAGGAGGTAGGGTTACAGGCCATAAGCTCAACTCTCAGAAGTGGGTATGCATGGGAGGCAGATGTCTGCTACCCACTCGGACATGCGAGTGGGAACCTAGCTACACTCTGATGAAGAAGGACTTTGGAAATCGCTGTATTCAACTCAGATACACGTGGGTTCAGGCACAACGATTCCACATGCTTTTCTCACAACCTTTCCCTGCCACTAACATGAGGACGTTAGCAGCTCCTTCTACAGTCAAGCAGGATGCGGGAGGGTTGTGCCCTGTCCTTAGCTCTCACAGGGAAGCATGCCTTGAAGCCAGCTGTCAACTAGCTGCATTCTTATGGCAGGGTGAAGGTAGCAGTATTCTGAGACAGGAGGTTCCCAGATTACCACTCTACTGCACCTGGAGATACCCTCCAGGTCTGCATTGTTAACTTGCGTCTCAGAGCCTCTGGCAAACGTCTCTGGTGAAGACGTGCGAAACTCACTCTGCAGGCAGTGTGGAACTGTGAGGGACTGAGGGTGAGCTCAACTCTCAGAAGTAAGATGTTTTGGACAAGGCGTTCAACTACCTACTCACGTATGGAACTTAGTATGTAGCACCAGTCTACCCCAGGAATTACTAGGAAATCGCTTGATTGAGCTTGGAGGCACTCGTCTTGTGTGCCGGGAGATTCCAGTTACCTCTCCCAACACTTGCGTCAAGCAGCGAGCCTAGGCCTTTTGGAAGCGAAAGGTAGCGGCAGGCAGGATGTAGGGTTACAGGCCATGAGCTCAACTCTCAGAAGTGTGTATGCATGGGAGGCAGATGTCTGCTACCCACTCGGACATGGGAGTTGGAACCTAGCTACACTCCTATTGAAGAAGGATGTTGGAAATCGCTGTATTCAACTCAGATACACGGGAGTTCAGGCCCAATGCTTACACATGCTTTTCCCACAACCTATCCCAGCCACTAACATAAGGAGGTTAGCAGGTACGTCTACAGTCAGGCAGGATGCGGGAGGGTTCTGCCCTGTCCTCAGCTCTCACAGGGAAGCATGCCTAGAAGCCAGCTCTCAACTAGCTGCATTCTTATGACAGTGTGAAGGTAGCAGTATTCTGAGTAAGGAGGTTCCCAGATTACCACTCTACTGCACCTGGAGATACCGTCCAGGTCTGCATTGTTAACTTGCGTCTCAGAGGCCTCTGGCAAAAGTCTCTGGTGAAGACGTGGGAAACTCACTCTGCAGGCAGTGTGGAACTGTGAGGGACTGAGGGTGAGCTCAACTCTCAGCAGTAAGATGATTTTGGACAAGGCGTTCAGCTACCTTCTCACATATGGAACTTAGTATGTAGCACCAGTCTACCCCAGGAATTACTGGGAAATCGCTGGATTGAGCTTGGAGGCACTAGTCTTGTGTGCCGGGAGATTCCAGTTACCTCTCCCAACACTTCGGTGAAGCAGCGAGCCTAGGCCTTTTGGAAGCGAAAGGTAGCTGCAGGCAGGAGGTAGGGTTACAGGCCATAAGCTCAACTCTCAGAAGTGGGTATGCATGGGAGGCAGATGTCTGCTACCCACTCGGACATGCGAGTGGGAACCTAGCTACACTCTGATGAAGAAGGACTTTGGAAATCGCTGTATTCAACTCAGATACACGTGGGTTCAGGCACAACGATTCCACATGCTTTTCTCACAACCTTTCCCTGCCACTAACATGAGGACGTTAGCAGCTCCTTCTACAGTCAAGCAGGATGCGGGAGGGTTGTGCCCTGTCCTTAGCTCTCACAGGGAAGCATGCCTTGAAGCCAGCTGTCAACTAGCTGCATTCTTATGGCAGGGTGAAGGTAGCAGTATTCTGAGACAGGAGGTTCCCAGATTACCACTCTACTGCACCTGGAGATACCCTCCAGGTCTGCATTGTTAACTTGCGTCTCAGAAGCCTCTGGCAAACGTCTCTGGTGAAGACGTGCGAAACTCACTCTGCAGGCAGTGTGGAACTGTGAGGGACTGTGGGTGAGCTCAACTCTCAGAAGTAAGATGTTTTTGGTACAAGGCGTTCAACTACCTACTCACGTATGGAACTTAGTATGTAGCACCAGTCTACCCCAGGAATTACTAGGAAATCGCTTGATTGAGCTTGGAGGCACTCGTCTTGTGTGCCGGGAGATTCCAGTTACCTCTCCCAACACTTGCGTCAAGCAGCGAGCCTAGGCCTTTTGGAAGCGAAAGGTAGCGGCAGGCAGGATGTAGGGTTACAGGCCATGAGCTCAACTCTCAGAAGTGTGTATGCATGGGAGGCAGATGTCTGCTACCCACTCGGACATGGGAGTTGGAACCTAGCTACACTCCTATTGAAGAAGGATGTTGGAAATCGCTGTATTCAACTCAGATACACGGGAGTTCAGGCCCAATGCTTACACATGCTTTTCCCACAACCTATCCCAGGCCACTAACATAAGGAGGTTAGCAGGTACGTCTACAGTCAGGCAGGATGCGGGAGGGTTCTGCCCTGTCCTCAGCTCTCACAGGGAAGCATGCCTAGAAGCCAGCTCTCAACTAGCTGCATTCTTATGACAGTGTGAAGGTAGCAGTATTCTGAGTAAGGAGGTTCCCAGATTACCACTCTCCTGCACCTGGAGATACCGTCCAGGTCTGCATTGTTAACTTGCGTCTCAGAGGCCTCTGGCAAAAGTCTCTGGTGAAGACGTGGGAAACTCACTCTGCAGGCAGTGTGGAACTGTGAGGGACTGAGGGTGAGCTCAACTCTCAGCAGTAAGATGATTTTGGACAAGGCGTTCAGCTACCTTCTCACATATGGAACTTAGTATGTAGCACCAGTCTACCCCAGGAATTACTGGGAAATCGCTGGATTGAGCTTGGAGGCACTAGTCTTGTGTGCCGGGCAGATTCCAGTTACCTCTCCCAACACTTCGGTGAAGCAGCGAGCCTAGGCCTTTTGGAAGCGAAAGGTAGCTGCAGGCAGGAGGTAGGGTTACAGGCCATAAGCTCAACTCTCAGAAGTGGGTATGCATGGGAGGCAGATGTCTGCTACCCACTCGGACATGCGAGTGGGAACCTAGCTACACTCTGATGAAGAAGGACTTTGGAAATCGCTGTATTCAACTCAGATACACGTGGGTTCAGGCACAACGATTCCACATGCTTTTCTCACAACCTTTCCCTGCCACTAACATGAGGACGTTAGCAGCTCCTTCTACAGTCAAGCAGGATGCGGGAGGGTTGTGCCCTGTCCTTAGCTCTCACAGGGAAGCATGCCTTGAAGCCAGCTGTCAACTAGCTGCATTCTTATGGCAGGGTGAAGGTAGCAGTATTCTGAGACAGGAGGTTCCCAGATTACCACTCTACTGCACCTGGAGATACCCTCCAGGTCTGCATTGTTAACTTGCGTCTCAGAGCCTCTGGCAAACGTCTCTGGTGAAGACGTGCGAAACTCACTCTGCAGGCAGTGTGGAACTGTGAGGGACTGAGGGTGAGCTCAACTCTCAGAAGTAAGATGATTTTGGACAAGGCGTTCAGCTACCTACTCACATATGGAACTTAGTATGTAGCACCAGTCTACCCCAGGAATTACTAGGAAATCGCTTGATTGAGCTTGGAGGCACTAGTCTTGTGTGCCGGGAGATTCCAGTTACCTCTCCCAACACTTGCGTCAAGCAGCGAGCCTAGGCCTTTTGGAAGCGAAAGGTAGCTGCAGGCAGGATGTAGGGTTACAGGCCATAAGCTCAACTCTCAGAAGTGGGTATGCATGGGAGGCAGATGTCTGCTACCCACTCGGACATGCGAGTGGGAACCTAGCTACACTCTGATGAAGAAGGACTTTGGAAATCGCTGTATTCAACTCAGATACACGTGGGTTCAGGCACAACGATTCCACATGCTTTTCTCACAACCTTTCCCTGCCACTAACATGAGGACGTTAGCAGCTCCTTCTACAGTCAAGCAGGATGCGGGAGGGTTGTGCCCTGTCCTTAGCTCTCACAGGGAAGCATGCCTTGAAGCCAGCTGTCAACTAGCTGCATTCTTATGGCAGGGTGAAGGTAGCAGTATTCTGAGACAGGAGGTTCCCAGATTACCACTCTACTGCACCTGGAGATACCCTCCAGGTCTGCATTGTTAACTTGCGTCTCAGAGCCTCTGGCAAACGTCTCTGGTGAAGACGTGCGAAACTCACTCTGCAGGCAGTGTGGAACTGTGAGGGACTGAGGGTGAGCTCAACTCTCAGAAGTAAGATGATTTTGGACAAGGCGTTCAGCTACCTTCTCACATATGGAACTTAGTATGTAGCACCAGTCTACCCCAGGAATTACTGGGAAATCGCTGGATTGAGCTTGGAGGCACTAGTCTTGTGTGCCGGGAGATTCCAGTTACCTCTCCCAACACTTCGGTGAAGCAGCGAGCCTAGGCCTTTTGGAAGCGAAAGGTAGCTGCAGGCAGGAGGTAGGGTTACAGGCCATAAGCTCAACTCTCAGAAGTGGGTATGCATGGGAGGCAGATGTCTGCTACCCACTCGGACATGCGAGTGGGAACCTAGCTACACTCTGATGAAGAAGGACTTTGGAAATCGCTGTATTCAACTCAGATACACGTGGGTTCAGGCACAACGATTCCACATGCTTTTCTCACAACCTTTCCCTGCCACTAACATGAGGACGTTAGCAGCTCCTTCTACAGTCAAGCAGGATGCGGGAGGGTTGTGCCCTGTCCTTAGCTCTCACAGGGAAGCATGCCTTGAAGCCAGCTGTCAACTAGCTGCATTCTTATGGCAGGGTGAAGGTAGCAGTATTCTGAGACAGGAGGTTCCCAGATTACCACTCTACTGCACCTGGAGATACCCTCCAGGTCTGCATTGTTAACTTGCGTCTCAGAAGCCTCTGGCAAACGTCTCTGGTGAAGACGTGCGAAACTCACTCTGCAGGCAGTGTGGAACTGTGAGGGACTGAGGGTGAGCTCAACTCTCAGAAGTAAGATGTTTTTTGGACAAGGCGTTCAACTACCTACTCACGTATGGAACTTAGTATGTAGCACCAGTCTACCCCAGGAATTACTAGGAAATCGCTTGATTGAGCTTGGAGGCACTCGTCTTGTGTGCCGGGAGATTCCAGTTACCTCTCCCAACACTTGCGTCAAGCAGCGAGCCTAGGCCTTTTGGAAGCGAAAGGTAGCGGCAGGCAGGATGTAGGGTTACAGGCCATGAGCTCAACTCTCAGAAGTGTGTATGCATGGGAGGCAGATGTCTGCTACCCACTCGGACATGGGAGTTGGAACCTAGCTACACTCCTATTGAAGAAGGATGTTGGAAATCGCTGTATTCAACTCAGATACACGGGAGTTCAGGCCCAATGCTTACACATGCTTTTCCCACAACCTATCCCTGCCACTAACATAAGGAGGTTAGCAGGTACGTCTACAGTCAGGCAGGATGCGGGAGGGTTCTGCCCTGTCCTCAGCTCTCACAGGGAAGCATGCCTAGAAGCCAGCTCTCAACTAGCTGCATTCTTATGACAGTGTGAAGGTAGCAGTATTCTGAGTAAGGAGGTTCCCAGATTACCACTCTCCTGCACCTGGAGATACCCTCCAGGTCTGCATTGTTAACTTGCGTCTCAGAGGCCTCTGGCAAAAGTCTCTGGTGAAGACGTGGGAAACTCACTCTGCAGGCAGTGTGGAACTGTGAGGGACTGAGGGTGAGCTCAACTCTCAGCAGTAAGATGATTTTGGACAAGGCGTTCAGCTACCTTCTCACATATGGAACTTAGTATGTAGCACCAGTCTACCCCAGGAATTACTGGGAAATCGCTGGATTGAGCTTGGAGGCACTAGTCTTGTGTGCCGGGAGATTCCAGTTACCTCTCCCAACACTTCGGTGAAGCAGCGAGCCTAGGCCTTTTGGAAGCGAAAGGTAGCTGCAGGCAGGAGGTAGGGTTACAGGCCATAAGCTCAACTCTCAGAAGTGGGTATGCATGGGAGGCAGATGTCTGCTACCCACTCGGACATGCGAGTGGGAACCTAGCTACACTCTGATGAAGAAGGACTTTGGAAATCGCTGTATTCAACTCAGATACACGTGGGTTCAGGCACAACGATTCCACATGCTTTTCTCACAACCTTTCCCTGCCACTAACATGAGGACGTTAGCAGCTCCTTCTACAGTCAAGCAGGATGCGGGAGGGTTGTGCCCTGTCCTTAGCTCTCACAGGGAAGCATGCCTTGAAGCCAGCTGTCAACTAGCTGCATTCTTATGGCAGGGTGAAGGTAGCAGTATTCTGAGACAGGAGGTTCCCAGATTACCACTCTACTGCACCTGGAGATACCCTCCAGGTCTGCATTGTTAACTTGCGTCTCAGAAGCCTCTGGCAAACGTCTCTGGTGAAGACGTGCGAAACTCACTCTGCAGGCAGTGTGGAACTGTGAGGGACTGAGGGTGAGCTCAACTCTCAGAAGTAAGATGTTTTTGGACAAGGCGTTCAACTACCTACTCACGTATGGAACTTAGTATGTAGCACCAGTCTACCCCAGGAATTACTAGGAAATCGCTTGATTGAGCTTGGAGGCACTCGTCTTGTGTGCCGGGAGATTCCAGTTACCTCTCCCAACACTTGCGTCAAGCAGCGAGCCTAGGCCTTTTGGAAGCGAAAGGTAGCGGCAGGCAGGATGTAGGGTTACAGGCCATGAGCTCAACTCTCAGAAGTGTGTATGCATGGGAGGCAGATGTCTGCTACCCACTCGGACATGGGAGTTGGAACCTAGCTACACTCCTATTGAAGAAGGATGTTGGAAATCGCTGTATTCAACTCAGATACACGGGAGTTCAGGCCCAATGCTTACACATGCTTTTCCCACAACCTATCCCAGCCACTAACATAAGGAGGTTAGCAGGTACGTCTACAGTCAGGCAGGATGCGGGAGGGTTCTGCCCTGTCCTCAGCTCTCACAGGGAAGCATGCCTAGAAGCCAGCTCTCAACTAGCTGCATTCTTATGACAGTGTGAAGGTAGCAGTATTCTGAGTAAGGAGGTTCCCAGATTACCACTACTCTACTGCACCTGGAGATACCGTCCAGGTCTGCATTGTTAACTTGCGTCTCAGAGGCCTCTGGCAAAAGTCTCTGGTGAAGACGTGGGAAACTCACTCTGCAGGCAGTGTGGAACTGTGAGGGACTGAGGGTGAGCTCAACTCTCAGCAGTAAGATGATTTTGGACAAGGCGTTCAGCTACCTTCTCACATATGGAACTTAGTATGTAGCACCAGTCTACCCCAGGAATTACTGGGAAATCGCTGGATTGAGCTTGGAGGCACTAGTCTTGTGTGCCGGCAGATTCCAGTTACCTCTCCCAACACTTCGGTGAAGCAGCGAGCCTAGGCCTTTTGGAAGCGAAAGGTAGCTGCAGGCAGGAGGTAGGGTTACAGGCCATAAGCTCAACTCTCAGAAGTGGGTATGCATGGGAGGCAGATGTCTGCTACCCACTCGGACATGCGAGTGGGAACCTAGCTACACTCTGATGAAGAAGGACTTTGGAAATCGCTGTATTCAACTCAGATACACGTGGGTTCAGGCACAACGATTCCACATGCTTTTCTCACAACCTTTCCCTGCCACTAACATGAGGACGTTAGCAGCTCCTTCTACAGTCAAGCAGGATGCGGGAGGGTTGTGCCCTGTCCTTAGCTCTCACAGGGAAGCATGCCTTGAAGCCAGCTGTCAACTAGCTGCATTCTTATGGCAGGGTGAAGGTAGCAGTATTCTGAGACAGGAGGTTCCCAGATTACCACTCTACTGCACCTGGAGATACCCTCCAGGTCTGCATTGTTAACTTGCGTCTCAGAAGCCTCTGGCAAACGTCTCTGGTGAAGACGTGCGAAACTCACTCTGCAGGCAGTGTGGAACTGTGAGGGACTGAGGGTGAGCTCAACTCTCAGAAGTAAGATGTTTTTGGACAAGGCGTTCAACTACCTACTCACGTATGGAACTTAGTATGTAGCACCAGTCTACCCCAGGAATTACTAGGAAATCGCTTGATTGAGCTTGGAGGCACTCGTCTTGTGTGCCGGGAGATTCCAGTTACCTCTCCCAACACTTGCGTCAAGCAGCGAGCCTAGGCCTTTTGGAAGCGAAAGGTAGCGGCAGGCAGGATGTAGGGTTACAGGCCATGAGCTCAACTCTCAGAAGTGTGTATGCATGGGAGGCAGATGTCTGCTACCCACTCGGACATGGGAGTTGGAACCTAGCTACACTCCTATTGAAGAAGGATGTTGGAAATCGCTGTATTCAACTCAGATACACGGGAGTTCAGGCCCAATGCTTACACATGCTTTTCCCACAACCTATCCCGGCCACTAACATAAGGAGGTTAGCAGGTACGTCTACAGTCAGGCAGGATGCGGGAGGGTTCTGCCCTGTCCTCAGCTCTCACAGGGAAGCATGCCTAGAAGCCAGCTCTCAACTAGCTGCATTCTTATGACAGTGTGAAGGTAGCAGTATTCTGAGTAAGGAGGTTCCCAGATTACCACTCTCCTGCACCTGGAGATACCGTCCAGGTCTGCATTGTTAACTTGCGTCTCAGAGGCCTCTGGCAAAAGTCTCTGGTGAAGACGTGGGAAACTCACTCTGCAGGCAGTGTGGAACTGTGAGGGACTGAGGGTGAGCTCAACTCTCAGCAGTAAGATGATTTTGGACAAGGCGTTCAGCTACCTTCTCACATATGGAACTTAGTATGTAGCACCAGTCTACCCCAGGAATTACTGGGAAATCGCTGGATTGAGCTTGGAGGCACTAGTCTTGTGTGCCGGGAGATTCCAGTTACCTCTCCCAACACTTCGGTGAAGCAGCGAGCCTAGGCCTTTTGGAAGCGAAAGGTAGCTGCAGGCAGGAGGTAGGGTTACAGGCCATAAGCTCAACTCTCAGAAGTGGGTATGCATGGGAGGCAGATGTCTGCTACCCACTCGGACATGCGAGTGGGAACCTAGCTACACTCTGATGAAGAAGGACTTTGGAAATCGCTGTATTCAACTCAGATACACGTGGGTTCAGGCACAACGATTCCACATGCTTTTCTCACAACCTTTCCCTGCCACTAACATGAGGACGTTAGCAGCTCCTTCTACAGTCAAGCAGGATGCGGGAGGGTTGTGCCCTGTCCTTAGCTCTCACAGGGAAGCATGCCTTGAAGCCAGCTGTCAACTAGCTGCATTCTTATGGCAGGGTGAAGGTAGCAGTATTCTGAGACAGGAGGTTCCCAGATTACCACTCTACTGCACCTGGAGATACCCTCCAGGTCTGCATTGTTAACTTGCGTCTCAGAAGCCTCTGGCAAACGTCTCTGGTGAAGACGTGCGAAACTCACTCTGCAGGCAGTGTGGAACTGTGAGGGACTGAGGGTGAGCTCAACTCTCAGAAGTAAGATGTTTTTGGACAAGGCGTTCAACTACCTACTCACGTATGGAACTTAGTATGTAGCACCAGTCTACCCCAGGAATTACTAGGAAATCGCTTGATTGAGCTTGGAGGCACTCGTCTTGTGTGCCGGGAGATTCCAGTTACCTCTCCCAACACTTGCGTCAAGCAGCGAGCCTAGGCCTTTTGGAAGCGAAAGGTAGCGGCAGGCAGGATGTAGGGTTACAGGCCATGAGCTCAACTCTCAGAAGTGTGTATGCATGGGAGGCAGATGTCTGCTACCCACTCGGACATGGGAGTTGGAACCTAGCTACACTCCTATTGAAGAAGGATGTTGGAAATCGCTGTATTCAACTCAGATACACGGGAGTTCAGGCCCAATGCTTACACATGCTTTTCCCACAACCTATCCCAGGCCACTAACATAAGGAGGTTAGCAGGTACGTCTACAGTCAGGCAGGATGCGGGAGGGTTCTGCCCTGTCCTCAGCTCTCACAGGGAAGCATGCCTAGAAGCCAGCTCTCAACTAGCTGCATTCTTATGACAGTGTGAAGGTAGCAGTATTCTGAGTAAGGAGGTTCCCAGATTACCACTCTCCTGCACCTGGAGATACCGTCCAGGTCTGCATTGTTAACTTGCGTCTCAGAGGCCTCTGGCAAAAGTCTCTGGTGAAGACGTGGGAAACTCACTCTGCAGGCAGTGTGGAACTGTGAGGGACTGAGGGTGAGCTCAACTCTCAGCAGTAAGATGATTTTGGACAAGGCGTTCAGCTACCTTCTCACATATGGAACTTAGTATGTAGCACCAGTCTACCCCAGGAATTACTGGGAAATCGCTGGATTGAGCTTGGAGGCACTAGTCTTGTGTGCCGGGCAGATTCCAGTTACCTCTCCCAACACTTCGGTGAAGCAGCGAGCCTAGGCCTTTTGGAAGCGAAAGGTAGCTGCAGGCAGGAGGTAGGGTTACAGGCCATAAGCTCAACTCTCAGAAGTGGGTATGCATGGGAGGCAGATGTCTGCTACCCACTCGGACATGCGAGTGGGAACCTAGCTACACTCTGATGAAGAAGGACTTTGGAAATCGCTGTATTCAACTCAGATACACGTGGGTTCAGGCACAACGATTCCACATGCTTTTCTCACAACCTTTCCCTGCCACTAACATGAGGACGTTAGCAGCTCCTTCTACAGTCAAGCAGGATGCGGGAGGGTTGTGCCCTGTCCTTAGCTCTCACAGGGAAGCATGCCTTGAAGCCAGCTGTCAACTAGCTGCATTCTTATGGCAGGGTGAAGGTAGCAGTATTCTGAGACAGGAGGTTCCCAGATTACCACTCTACTGCACCTGGAGATACCCTCCAGGTCTGCATTGTTAACTTGCGTCTCAGAAGCCTCTGGCAAACGTCTCTGGTGAAGACGTGCGAAACTCACTCTGCAGGCAGTGTGGAACTGTGAGGGACTGTGGGTGAGCTCAACTCTCAGAAGTAAGATGTTTTTGGTCAAGGCGTTCAACTACCTACTCACGTATGGAACTTAGTATGTAGCACCAGTCTACCCCAGGAATTACTAGGAAATCGCTTGATTGAGCTTGGAGGCACTCGTCTTGTGTGCCGGGAGATTCCAGTTACCTCTCCCAACACTTGCGTCAAGCAGCGAGCCTAGGCCTTTTGGAAGCGAAAGGTAGCGGCAGGCAGGATGTAGGGTTACAGGCCATGAGCTCAACTCTCAGAAGTGTGTATGCATGGGAGGCAGATGTCTGCTACCCACTCGGACATGGGAGTTGGAACCTAGCTACACTCCTATTGAAGAAGGATGTTGGAAATCGCTGTATTCAACTCAGATACACGGGAGTTCAGGCCCAATGCTTACACATGCTTTTCCCACAACCTATCCCAGGCCACTAACATAAGGAGGTTAGCAGGTACGTCTACAGTCAGGCAGGATGCGGGAGGGTTCTGCCCTGTCCTCAGCTCTCACAGGGAAGCATGCCTAGAAGCCAGCTCTCAACTAGCTGCATTCTTATGACAGTGTGAAGGTAGCAGTATTCTGAGTAAGGAGGTTCCCAGATTACCACTCTCCTGCACCTGGAGATACCGTCCAGGTCTGCATTGTTAACTTGCGTCTCAGAGGCCTCTGGCAAAAGTCTCTGGTGAAGACGTGGGAAACTCACTCTGCAGGCAGTGTGGAACTGTGAGGGACTGAGGGTGAGCTCAACTCTCAGCAGTAAGATGATTTTGGACAAGGCGTTCAGCTACCTTCTCACATATGGAACTTAGTATGTAGCACCAGTCTACCCCAGGAATTACTGGGAAATCGCTGGATTGAGCTTGGAGGCACTAGTCTTGTGTGCCGGGAGATTCCAGTTACCTCTCCCAACACTTCGGTGAAGCAGCGAGCCTAGGCCTTTTGGAAGCGAAAGGTAGCTGCAGGCAGGAGGTAGGGTTACAGGCCATAAGCTCAACTCTCAGAAGTGGGTATGCATGGGAGGCAGATGTCTGCTACCCACTCGGACATGCGAGTGGGAACCTAGCTACACTCTGATGAAGAAGGACTTTGGAAATCGCTGTATTCAACTCAGATACACGTGGGTTCAGGCACAACGATTCCACATGCTTTTCTCACAACCTTTCCCTGCCACTAACATGAGGACGTTAGCAGCTCCTTCTACAGTCAAGCAGGATGCGGGAGGGTTGTGCCCTGTCCTTAGCTCTCACAGGGAAGCATGCCTTGAAGCCAGCTGTCAACTAGCTGCATTCTTATGGCAGGGTGAAGGTAGCAGTATTCTGAGACAGGAGGTTCCCAGATTACCACTCTACTGCACCTGGAGATACCCTCCAGGTCTGCATTGTTAACTTGCGTCTCAGAAGCCTCTGGCAAACGTCTCTGGTGAAGACGTGCGAAACTCACTCTGCAGGCAGTGTGGAACTGTGAGGGACTGAGGGTGAGCTCAACTCTCAGAAGTAAGATGTTTTTGGTACAAGGCGTTCAACTACCTACTCACGTATGGAACTTAGTATGTAGCACCAGTCTACCCCAGGAATTACTAGGAAATCGCTTGATTGAGCTTGGAGGCACTCGTCTTGTGTGCCGGGAGATTCCAGTTACCTCTCCCAACACTTGCGTCAAGCAGCGAGCCTAGGCCTTTTGGAAGCGAAAGGTAGCGGCAGGCAGGATGTAGGGTTACAGGCCATGAGCTCAACTCTCAGAAGTGTGTATGCATGGGAGGCAGATGTCTGCTACCCACTCGGACATGGGAGTTGGAACCTAGCTACACTCCTATTGAAGAAGGATGTTGGAAATCGCTGTATTCAACTCAGATACACGGGAGTTCAGGCCCAATGCTTACACATGCTTTTCCCACAACCTATCCCGGCCACTAACATAAGGAGGTTAGCAGGTACGTCTACAGTCAGGCAGGATGCGGGAGGGTTCTGCCCTGTCCTCAGCTCTCACAGGGAAGCATGCCTAGAAGCCAGCTCTCAACTAGCTGCATTCTTATGACAGTGTGAAGGTAGCAGTATTCTGAGTAAGGAGGTTCCCAGATTACCACTCTACTGCACCTGGAGATACCCTCCAGGTCTGCATTGTTAACTTGCGTCTCAGAGGCCTCTGGCAAAAGTCTCTGGTGAAGACGTGGGAAACTCACTCTGCAGGCAGTGTGGAACTGTGAGGGACTGAGGGTGAGCTCAACTCTCAGCAGTAAGATGATTTTGGACAAGGCGTTCAGCTACCTTCTCACATATGGAACTTAGTATGTAGCACCAGTCTACCCCAGGAATTACTGGGAAATCGCTGGATTGAGCTTGGAGGCACTAGTCTTGTGTGCCGGGAGATTCCAGTTACCTCTCCCAACACTTCGGTGAAGCAGCGAGCCTAGGCCTTTTGGAAGCGAAAGGTAGCTGCAGGCAGGAGGTAGGGTTACAGGCCATAAGCTCAACTCTCAGAAGTGGGTATGCATGGGAGGCAGATGTCTGCTACCCACTCGGACATGCGAGTGGGAACCTAGCTACACTCTGATGAAGAAGGACTTTGGAAATCGCTGTATTCAACTCAGATACACGTGGGTTCAGGCACAACGATTCCACATGCTTTTCTCACAACCTTTCCCTGCCACTAACATGAGGACGTTAGCAGCTCCTTCTACAGTCAAGCAGGATGCGGGAGGGTTGTGCCCTGTCCTTAGCTCTCACAGGGAAGCATGCCTTGAAGCCAGCTGTCAACTAGCTGCATTCTTATGGCAGGGTGAAGGTAGCAGTATTCTGAGACAGGAGGTTCCCAGATTACCACTCTACTGCACCTGGAGATACCCTCCAGGTCTGCATTGTTAACTTGCGTCTCAGAAGCCTCTGGCAAACGTCTCTGGTGAAGACGTGCGAAACTCACTCTGCAGGCAGTGTGGAACTGTGAGGGACTGAGGGTGAGCTCAACTCTCAGAAGTAAGATGTTTTTTGGACAAGGCGTTCAACTACCTACTCACGTATGGAACTTAGTATGTAGCACCAGTCTACCCCAGGAATTACTAGGAAATCGCTTGATTGAGCTTGGAGGCACTCGTCTTGTGTGCCGGGAGATTCCAGTTACCTCTCCCAACACTTGCGTCAAGCAGCGAGCCTAGGCCTTTTGGAAGCGAAAGGTAGCGGCAGGCAGGATGTAGGGTTACAGGCCATAAGCTCAACTCTCAGAAGTGTGTATGCATGGGAGGCAGATGTCTGCTACCCACTCGGACATGGGAGTTGGAACCTAGCTACACTCCTATTGAAGAAGGATGTTGGAAATCGCTGTATTCAACTCAGATACACGGGAGTTCAGGCCCAATGCTTACACATGCTTTTCCCACAACCTATCCCAGCCACTAACATAAGGAGGTTAGCAGGCTACGTCTACAGTCAGGCAGGATGCGGGAGGGTTCTGCCCTGTCCTCAGCTCTCACAGGGAAGCATGCCTAGAAGCCAGCTCTCAACTAGCTGCATTCTTATGGACAGTGTGAAGGTAGCAGTATTCTGAGTCAGGAGGTTCCCAGATTACCACTCTACTGCACCTGGAGATACCCTCCAGGTCTGCATTGTTAACTTGCGTCTCAGAAGCCTCTGGCAAACGTCTCTGGTGAAGACGTGCGAAACTCACTCTGCAGGCAGTGTGGAACTGTGAGGGACTGAGGGTGAGCTCAACTCTCAGAAGTAAGATGCTTTTGGACAAGGCGTTCACCTTCCTTCTCACGTATGGAACTTAGTATGTAGCACCAGTCTACCACAGGAATTACTAGGAAATCGCTGGATTGAGCTTGGAGGCACTAGTGTTGTGTGCCGGGAGATTCCAATTACCTCTCCCAACACTTCCGTCAAACAGCGAGCCTAGGCCTTTTAGAAGCGAAGGGTACCAGCAGGCTGGATGGAGATGAACAGGCCATAAGCTCAACTCTCAGAAGTGTGTATGCATGGGAGTCAGATGTCTGCTCCCCATTCTGACATGGGAGTTGGAACCTAGCTACACTCTGATTGAAGAAGGCCATTGGAAATCGCTGTATTCAACTCAGATACACAGGAGTTCAGGCCCAATGCTTACACATGCTTTTCCCGCAACCTCTCTCAGCCACTAACTTTAGGATGTTAGCAGCTACGCCTACAGTCAGTCAGGATGCGGGAGGGTTCTGCCCTGTCCTCAGCACTCCCAGGGAAGCATGCCTAGAAGCCAGCTCTCAACTAGCTGCTTTCTTATGGCAATGTGAAGGTAGCAGTATTCTGAGTCAGGAGGTTCCAAGATTACCACTCTACTGCACCTGGAGATACCCTCCAGGTGTACATTGTTAACTTGCGTCTCAGAAGCCTGTGGCAAACGTCTCTGGTGAAGACCTGCGAAACTCACTCTGCAGGCAGTGTGGAAATGTGAGGGACTGAGGGTGAGCTCAACTCTCAGAAGTAAGATGCTTTTGGACAGGCGTTCAGCTTCCTTCTCACGTATGGAACTTAGTATGTAGCACCAGTCTACCACAGGAATTACTAGGAAATCGCTGGATTGAGCTTGGAGGCACTAGTCTTGTGTGCCGGGAGATTCCAATTACCTCTCCCAACACTTCCGTCAAACAGCGAGCCTAGGCCTTTTAGAAGCGAAGGGTACCAGCAGACTGGATTGGGAGGTACAGGCCAAAAGCTCAACTCTCAGAAGTGTGTATGCATGGGAGTCAGATGTCTGCTCCCCATTCTGACATGGGAGTTGGAACCTAGCTACACTCTGATTGAAGAAGGCCATTGGAAATCGATGTATTCAACTCAGATACACAGGAGTTCAGGCCCAATGTTTACACATGCTTTTCCCGCAACCTCTCTCAGCCACTAACATTAGGATGTTAGCAACCACGCCTACAGGCAGGCAGGATGCGGGAGGGTTCTGCCCTCTCCTCAGCACTCCCAGGGAAGCATGCCTAGAAGCCATCTCTCAACTAGCTGCATTCTTATGGCAGTGTGAAGGTAGCAGTATTCTGAGTCAGGAGGTTCCAAGATTACCACTCTACTGCACCTGGAGATACCCTCCAGGTCTGCATTGTTAACTTGCGTCTCAGAAGCCTGTGGCAAAAGTCTGTGGTGAAGACCTGCGAAACTCACTCTGCAGGCAGTGTGGAACTGTGAGGGACTGAGGGTGAGCTAAACTCTCAGAAGTAAGATGCTTTTAGACAAGGCGTTCAGCTACCTTCTCACGTATGGTACTTAGTATGTAGCACCAGTCTACCACAGGAATTACTAGGAAATCGCTGGATTGAGCTTGGAGGCACTAGTCTTGTGTGCCGGGAGATTCCAATTACCTCTCCCAACACTTCTGTCAAATAGCAGGCTTAGGCCGTTTAGAAGCGAAGGGTACCAGCAGGCTGGATGTGGAGGTACAGGCCAAAAGCTCAACTCTCAGAAGTGTGTATGCATGGATGGCAGATGTCTGCTACCCACTCTGATATGGGAGTTGGAACCTAGCTACACTCTGATTGAAGTAGGCCATTGGAAATCGCTGTATTCAACTCAGACACACAGGAGTTCAGGCCCAATGCTTACACATGCTTTTCCCGCAACCTCTCTCAGCCACTAATATAAGGATGTTAGCAGCTATGTCTAGACTGAGTCAGGATGCGGAAGGGTCCTGCCCTGAGCTCTGCTCTCAAAAGGAAGCATGCCTGCAAGCTAGATTTCCACTAGCTGAGTTGCTATGGCCGTGAGAACGTAGCAGCATTGTAACGCAGGACGTTCTGACAATACCGCTCTTCCGCACCTGGAGACGCAAGCATTGCAGCCTTCAGCTTGCCCCTTGCATCCCACGAACTTCTGACAAACATGTCTAGTGAGGATATTCGTAACTCCATGTGCAGGCATTGTGGAACTGGGAAGGACAGCGTGTCAGCTCACCCCGCAGAAGGAAATTCCCCAGAGAGACAGCTTTCAAGGAGTTACTCAGGTTTCGAAGTTAGTTAGTAGCTCCCTTCTGAGAGAGGAATTCCTCAGAAGTTGCTGGATTGAGCTAAGAGACACTTGCCACTCACAAAGCTTGCATCCTGTATCGAACCAAATCCTTTGGAAGCAAAGCGTACAGGCAGTCAGCGTGTGGGAGGTACAAGCCAAAAGCTCAATCCAAAGGAATGTGCATGCCTTGGAGGCAGCCGTCTGCTAGGCGCGAAATTGACAAGGCAGACACTTGGTTCTCACTTCGCTACTGTCCCGCATACAACGAAATGCTGTGGAAGCAGACCAACAGGCAGTCAGGATGGCCGAGGTAAAGGCCATGAGCTCAACTCTCAGAAGTGTGTATGCTTTGCAGGCCGATGTCTGCTAGACACTTATACAGGGGAGCTAGAACTGAGCTACACTCGAATTGAACAAGGACGTTGGCAATCGCTGTACTGAACTCAGATACACGAGAGTACAGGCCTGTCACTTCCACAGGCTTTTCACACAACCCCTTCCAGTACCTAACATAAGGATGCTAGGACCTATGTCTACAGGCAGTTAGCATGCGGCACCTAACATAAGCATATTAGCAGTTACGTCTACAGGCAGGCAGGATGAGGGAGGGTCCTGACCTGATCTTAGCTCTCAAAAGGAAGCATGCCTAAAAACCAGCTATCTACTAGCTCCTTTTGATGGCTTTGTGAATGTAGCAGCATTGTAAGGCGGTACGCTTACAATGAATACCGCTCTAATGCATCTGGAGACACAACCATTGAAGCCTGAAGCTGGCCCTTGTGTCCCGTGAGCTTCTGAAAACATGTCTAGTGAGGATGTACATAACTGCATCTGTAGGCAGTGTGGAAGTGGGAAGAATGGCGTGTCAGTTCTTCTCACAGAAGGAAATTCCCCAGAGAGAGAGCTTCCAGCTAGGTTTCAGGTTTGGAAGTTAGTATGTAGCTCCCATCTGAGGGAGCAATTCTTCAGAAGTTGCTGGATTGAACTAAGACACATTTGCCTCTCGCAAAACTTGGGTCCCGTATCGAATGAAATCGTTTGGAAGCGAGGCGTACAGGCAGTCAGCATGTGGGAGATTCAATTCCTAAGCTCAATCCAAAGGAGTGTGCATGCCTTGCAGGCAGCTGTCGGCTAGGCGCAAAATTGACAAGGCAGACACTTGGTTCTCACTCTGCTACTCTCCCGATACAACGAAATGCTGTGGAAGCAGAACGTACAGGCCATAAGCTCAACTCTCAGAAGTGTGTATGCTTTGCAGGCTGATGTCTGCTAGACACATATCGAGGCGAGGTATACACGAGTTACACTCTAATTGAACAAGGATGTGGCAATCGCTGTATTGAAGTCAGAGGCACGTGAGTACACCCCTGACACTTCCACTTGCATTTCTCTAACCTCTCACAGCACCTAACATAAGGATGTTAGCAGCTATGACTACGAGCAGGCAGGATGCGGGAGGGTCCTGCCCTGAGCTCAGCTTTCAAAACGAGGCATGCCCCGAAGCCAGCTTTCTACTAACTGCGTTCTGATGGCCATGGGAAAGTGGCATCATTGTAATTCTGGATGTTCCATGAATACCACTTTACTGCACCTGAGGACACAAACTTGAAGCCTGCAGCTTGCCCCTTGTGTCCCATAAGCTTCTAACAAACATGTCTAGTGAGGATGTTTGTAACTGTATCTGCAGGCAGTGAGAAACTGGGAAAGACTGTTTCAGCTCATCTCTGAGAGGGATATTCCGCAGAGAGAGAGCTTTCAGCTAGGTATTCATGTTTGGAAGTTAGTATGTAGCTCCCATCTGAGGGGGAATTCCTCGTAAGTTGTGGTTTGAACTAAGACACATTTGCGTCTTGCAAAACTTGTGTCCCGTATTGAAAGAAATCCTTTGGAAGCGAAGCATACAGGCGGTGAGCATGTGGAGGTTCAAGTCCTAAGCTCAATCCATTGGAGTGGTCATGCCTTGGAGGCAGCTGTCCTCTAGGCGCAAAATTGACAAGGCAGACACTTGGTTCTCACTCTGCTACTCTCCCGCATACAACGAAATGCTGTGGAAGCGAAACGTACAGGCAGTCAGGATGGAGGAGGTAGAGACCATAAGCTCAACTCTCAGAAGTGTGTATGCTTTGCAGGCTGATGTCTGCCAGACACTTATTGAGGCGAGGTATACCCCAGCTGCACTCTAATTGAACAAGGACATTGGCAATCGCTGTATTGAACTCAGATACACGTGAGTAGAGTCCTGACACTTCCACTCGCATTTCTCCAACCTCTCCCAGCACCTCACTTAAGGATGTTAGCAGCTATGACTATGGGCAGGCAGGATGGGGGAGAGTCTTGCCCTGAGCTCCGCTCTCACAAGAGAGCATGCCTAGAAGCCAGCTTTCAACCAGCTGCGTTCTAATGGCTGTGAGACTAAAGCAGTCTTCTAACTCAGGAGGTTCGAAGAATACCACTCTACTGCACCTGGAGACACCTTCCAGGCCTGCCTTATTCCACTTGTGTCTCACAAGCTTCTGACAAACGTCTCAGGTGAAGATTTTGAAAACTCATTCTGCAGGCAGTGTGGAACTGTGAGGGACTGGGTGTGAGCTTAACTCTCAAAACAGAGATGCTTTTGGACTCGGGGTTCAGCTAGCTTCTCTCGTATGGAATTTAGTATGTAGCACCTGTCTAAGACAGGAATTACTGGGAATCGCTGGATTGAGCTTGGAGGCACTAGTCTTGTGTGCCGAGACTTTCCACTTACCTCTCACAGCACTTCAGTCACGCATCGAGCCTAGGCCTGTTTGCAGCGAAATGTACCTGCAGGCAGGATGTGGGAAGTACAGGCCATAAGCTCAACTCTCAAAAGTGTGTAGCCTGGGAGGCAGATGTCTGCTACCCACTCATTCATGGGAGTTAGAAACTAGCTACACTCTTTGAAGAAGGCTGTTTGAAATTGCTGTATTCAACTCAGATAATCGTGAGTACAGGCCTGACACTTTCACATGCATTTCGCCACCCTCTCCCAGCACCTAACATAAGGATATTAGCAGTTACGTCTACGGGCAGGCAGGATGCAAGATGGTCTTGCCCTGAACTCAGCCTCAGAAGGAAGCATGCCTAGAAGCCAGCTTTCTACTAGCTCGTTCTGATGGCCGTGAGAATGTAGCAGCATTGTAAGGTGGGACGTTCCATGACTACCGCTCTACTGCACCTGGAGACAAAACCATTGAAGCCTGCCGCTGGCCCTTGCATCCCATGAGCTTCTGACAAACATGTCTAGTGAGGATGTTCGTAACTGTATCTGCAGGCAGTGTGGAACTGGGAAGGACCATGTTTCAGCTTATCTCCGAGCGGGAAGTTCCCCAAGAGAGCTTTCAGCTACGTTCTCAGGTTGGAAGTTAGTATGTAGCTCCCGTCTTAGGCAGGAATTCCTCAGAAGTCGCTGGATTGAACTAAGAGACACTTGGCTCTTGCAAAAATTGCATCCCGTATCAAACGAAATCCTTTGGAAGTGAAGTGTACAGGCAGTCAGCATGTGGAAGGTAAGCTCAAGCCAAAGGAGTGTGCATGCCTAGTAGGCAGCTGTCCGCTAGGCGCGATATTGACAAGGGAGACACTTGGTTTATACTCCGCTTCTCTCCCGTATACAACGAAATGCTGTGGAAGCCGAACTTTCAGGCAGTCAGGATTGGGGAGGTACATGCCATAAGCTCAACTCTCAGCAATGTGTATGCTTTGTAGGCTGATGTCTGCTAAACACTTATCGAAGCGAGGTATACCCAAGCTACACTGTAATTGAACAAGGACGTTGGCAATCGCTGTATTGAAGTCAGATGGATATGAGTACAGTCCTGGCGCTTCCACTTGCATTTCTCCAACCTCTCCCATCATCTCACTTAAGGATGTTAGCAGGTATGAGTATGGGCAGGCAGGATGCGGGAGGGTCCTGCCCAGAGCTCAACTCTCACAAGAGAGCATGCCTAGAAGCCAGCTTTCAACTGGCTGCGTTCTAATGGCCGTAAGATCATAGCAGTCTTCTAACTCAGGAAGTTCGAAGAATACCACTCTACTGCACTTGCAGACACCTTCCAGGCCTGCATTATTCCACTTGCTTCTCACAAGCTTCTGACAAACGTCTCTGGTGAAGATGTTCAAAACTCATTCTGCAGGCAATGTGGAACTGTGAGGGTTTTGGTGTGAACTCAACTCTTGGAAGAGAGATGCTTTTGGACTTGGGGTTCAGCTAGCTCTCACGTATGGAACTTAGTATGTAGCACCTAAGACATGAATTACTAGGAAATCGCAGGATTGAGCTTCGAGGCCCTATTCTTGTGTGCCGGGACTTTCGTCTTATCTCTCACAACACTTCAGTCATGCATCGAGCCTAGGCCTGTTACCAGCGCAGTGTACCTGGAGGAGGATGTGGGAAGTACAGGCCATAAGCTCAACTCTCAAAAGTGTGTACGCCTGGGAGGCTGATGTCTGTTACCCACTCGTACATTGGAGTTAGAAACTAGCTACACTCTGATTGAAGAAGGCCGTTTGAAATCGCTATATTCAACTTTGATAATGTTGAGTACAAGCCTGATACTTCCACATGCAAATGGAATCGAAACAAATAGAATCCCATCGAATAGAATCGAAAAGAATCGGAAACTATCGTATCGATACGAAAAAAATGGAATTGAATCGAATCGAATCCAAAAGGATCGAATCGCATCGAATTGAAAAGAATCGTATCGAATCGAAAATATTTGAAACAAATCAAATAAAAAGGAATTGAATAGAAAAATTCGAATCGAAAAGAAATGAATTGAATCGAATCGAAAAGGATCGAATCGAATCGAATCAAAAAGAATCGAATTGAAAAGAATTCAATCGAAGAGTTTCCATTCGAATCGAATTGAATCGAAAAGAATCTAATCGAACCAAGAAGATTCGAATGGAATCAAAAAGAAACGAATCAAAAAGAATCGAATCGAATCGATTCATTAGAATCGAATCTAATCGAATCGAAAAGTTTCGAATCCAAATGAATCTAATCGAAAAGAATGGAATCAAAAAGAATCGAATTGTTTCAGAAAAAATGAATCGAAGTGAATCGAATCGAAAAGAATTGAATCGAATTGATTTTAAAAGAAAGGAATTCGAATTGAAAAGACTCGAATCGAAAGATTCGAATCAAATCAAATCGAAACCAAAAGAATCGAATCGAATAGAATCAAAAAGAAACTAATTGAAAACTATCATATCGAAAAGAAAAAAATCGTATCGAATCAAAAAAATCGAATCGAATTATATCGAAAAGGATCTAATCAATTCTAAACGAATCAAAAAGAATCGAATCGAATCAAAAAGAATCGAATCGAATAGGAAATAATCGAAATAAATCAAATAAAAAAGAATCGCATAGAAAAAATCGAATCGAATTGAAAAGAATCAAATCTAATCGAAAAGAATTGAATCAAATCGAATCGAAAACAAACGAATCCAATCGAATCGAAAACAATTGAATCGAAGAGTTTCGAATCGAATCGCATTGAATCGAAAAGAATCTGATCGAACCGAAAAGATTCGAATGGTTTCAAAAAGAAACGAATCAAAAAGAATTGAATCGAATCGATTCGAAAAGAATAGAATCTAATCGAATCGAAAACTATCAAATCCAAATGAATCTAATCGAAAAAAAGTGGAATCAAAAAGAATCGAATTGTTTCAGAAAAAACGAATCGAATTGAATCGAATCGAATAGAATTGAATGGAATCAATTTTAAAAGAAAGGAATTCGACTCAAAAAGACTCGAATCGATAGATTCGAATCAAATCTAACCGAAACAAAAAGAATCGAATCGAATAGAATCGAAAAGAAACTAATCGAAAACTATCATATCAAAAAGAAAAAAATCGTATCGAATCAAAAAAATCGAATTGAATCGAATCGAAAAGGATCTAATCAATTCTAAACAAATAAAAAAAATCGAAATGAATCGAAAAGAATCGAATCAAATAGAATAGAAAATAATCGAAACAAATCAAATAAAAAAGAATCGAATAGAAAAACATCGAATCGAATCGAAAAGAATCAAATCGAATCGAAAAGAATTGAATTGAATCGAATCGAAAATAATCGAATCCAATCGAAAACAATCGAATCGTAGAGTTTTAAATCGAATCGAATTCAATCGAAAAGAATCTAATCGAACCAAAAACATTCGAATGGAATCAAAAAGAAATGAATTAAAAAGAATCAAATCGAATTGAATCAAAAAGAATCGAATCGAATCGAAAATAATCGAATCCAAATGAATCGAGTCGAAAGGAGTGGAATCGAAAAGAATTGAATCGTTTAGAAAGAAACAAATCGAATTGAATTGAATCAAATAGAAAATAATCGAATCCAATCGAATTGAAAAGAATAGAAAAGAACTGAATCGAATCGAATCGAAAAGAAATCGATTCGAAAAGAATCGAATCGAAAAAAAAAGAAAGGAATCGAATCGAATCGAAAAGAATCGAATCCAAAATAATCGAATCGAAGATTGAATCGAAAGAATGGAATCGATTCGTAAAAACCAAATCAAAGAGACTCGAAAAGAATCGAATCAAATAAAAAAAATAAAATAAAATAGAAAAGAATCGAATCGAATCGAAAAGAAAAGAATCGAATCAAATCGATTTGAAAAGAAAGATATTCGAATCGAAAAGAATCGAATCGAAAAGAATCGAATCGAAACGAATCGAAAAAAATCGAATCGAATTGCTCCAAATCAAAAGAATTGAATCGAATGGAAGTGAAAATAATCGAATCAAATCGAATCGAATCAAAATAATCAAATCGAAACGAATCAAAAAGAATCAAATCGATTCGAAAAGAAAGGAATTCAAATCAAAAACATTCGATTAGAAAGATTCGAATCGAATCGAATTGAATAGAAAAGAATAGAATCAAATCAAATAGAAAAGAAACGAATAGAAAACTGTCGAATGGAAATGAAAAAAATCGAATTGAATCGTATCGAAGAGAATCGAATCGAATCAAAAAAGATCGAATGGAATCGAATATAAGAATCTAATCGAATCGAATCAAAAAGAATCTAATCGAATCGAAAGGATCGAATCAAATTTTATCGAATGGAAAAGAATCAAATCAAATCGAAAAGAATCGAATCGAATCGAAAAGGATCGAATCGAATCAAATCGAATAGAAAAGAATCGAATAGAATCGAAAAGAATCGAATCAAATTGAATCGAAAAGAATCAAATCAAATCGAAAAGAATTGAATCGAATCGAAAAGAATCGAATCGAATCAAATCGAAAAGAATCGAATCAAATTGATTCGAAAAGAAAGAAATTAATATAGAAGAGGCTAGAATCGAAAAGAATCTAAATGAATCGAATAGAAAAATATCGAATCGAATCGCACCGAATCAAAAGAATCGAATCTAATGGAAGTGAAAATAATCGAATTGAATCAAAAAGAATCGAATCGAATCGAATCAAAAAGAATCGAATCGAATCGAAAAGAATCAAATCGAATCGATTCGAAAAGAAAGGAATTCAAATCAAAAACACTCGAATAGAAAGATTCGAATCGAATCGAATCGAATCGAAAAGAATAGAATCGAATAGAAAAGAAACGAATAGAAAACTATCGAATGGAAAAAACTATCGAAAAAAATCGAATCGAATCGGAGAGAATCGAATTGAATCGAAAAAAGATCAAATCGAATCGAATATAAGAATCGAATCGAATCGAATTGAAAAGAATCGAATCAAAAAGGATCAAATCGAATTGTATCGAATAGAAAAGAATCAAATCAAATCGAAAAGAATCGAATCAAATCGAATAGGAAAGAATCGAAAAAATCTAATAAAGAGTCGAATCGAATCGAAAATATCGAATCGAATGGAAAAGAATCGAATCGAATCGAAAAGAATCTAATCGAATCGAATCGTTTGTAAAGAAAGGAATTCGAATCAAAAAGACTTGAATCATAAGATTCTAATCGAATCGAATCAAAAAGAAACGAACCAAAAACTATCGAATCGAAATGAAAAAAATCGAATCGAAATGAATCGAAAAGAATCGAAGAAATCTAATAAAAAAGAATTGAATCGAATCGAAAATATCGAATCGAATGGAAAAGAATCGAATCAAATCGAATCGAAAATAATCGAAACATCAAATAAAAAGAATCGAATGGAAAAAAATGAAAAGAATTGAATCGAATCGAAAAGAATTGAATTGAATCGAATCGAAAACAATCAAATCGAATCGAATCAAAAAGAATTGAATCTAAGAGTTTCGAATAGAATCGAATTGAATCGAAAAGAATCTAATCGAAATGAAAATATTCGAATAGAATCGAAAAGAAACGAATCAAAAAGAATCGAATCGAATTGAAAAGAATAGAATCTAATCGAGTCGAAAAGAATAGAATCCAAATAAATCAAGTCGAAAGGAGTGGAATCGAAAAGAATTGAATCGATTCGAAAAAAACGAATCAAATTGAATCTAATCGAATCGAAAATAATCGAATCAAATTGAATCGTAAAGAATACAAAATAATCGAATTGAATCGTAAAGAATAGAATCGAAGCGAACCGAAAAGAATCAAATCGAATTGAAAAGAATCGAATCGAATTGAACCGTAATGAAAAGAATCGAATCGAATCGAAAAGAATGGAATCGAATTGAATCGAAAAGAATTGAATCGAATGCAATCAAATCGAAAAGAATCGAATCGAATTGAAAAGAATCAAATCGAATTGATTGAATCAAAAAGAATCGAATCGAATCACATCGAATCGAAAATAATTGAAACTGAATAAAAAATAATCGAATCGAATTGAATCGAGAATAATTGGAATTGAATTGAATCGATAATCGAATTGAATCTAATCGAGTTGAATCGAAAATAATCGAATCGAATCAAATCAATTAGAAAAAAATCGAATCAAATTGCATCGAACCAAAAGTAATCGAATCGTATTGAATCGATTCGAATTGAAAAGAATCGAATCGAATCGAATCGAAAAGAATCAAATCGAATTGAATCAAAAAGAATCGAATCCAAAGAATCGAATTGTAGAGAATCTAATCGAAACGAAAAGATTCGAATCGAAAAGAATCGAATGTAAACGAAAAGAATCAAATCGAATCGAATCGAAAAGAATCAAATCGAATCGAAAAGAATTGAATCGAAAAGAATCGAATCGAATCAAATCGATTGAAAAGATCGAATCAAAAAAATCAAAGAGAATCAAAACGAATCAAAACGAATCGAATCGAATTGAAAAGAATCATTGAATCAAATCGAAAAGAATCTAATCGAATCGTATCGAATCAAAAAAATCAAATCGAATTGAATCGAAAAGAATAGAATCGTATTTAATTGAATCAAATGAATCGAATCGAATTGAATCGAAAAGAATCGAATCGAATCAAAATGAATCAAATCAAATCGAAAAGAATCGTATTGAATCGAATTGAATCGTAAAGAATCCAATGGAACATAATCGATTCGAATTGAAAAGAATCGAATCGAAAAGAATCAAATCGAACCGAAAAGAAAGGAATCTAATCGAATAGAATCAAATCGAATGGTATCATTGAATCGAAAAGAATCGAATCATATCGAATTGAATTGAAAAGAATCAAATCGAATAGAATCGAAAAGATTCGAATCGAATCAAAAAGAATCGAATCGTATCGAATCAAATCGAATAGAATTGAGTCGAATACAATGAAAAGAATCAAAACGAATTGAAAACAATCGAATTAAATCGAATCAAATATTATCAAATCGAATCGAAAAGAATCGAATTGAATAGCATCGAAACGAATCGAATCGAATCGAAAAGAATCAAATTGAATAGCGTCGAATCGAATCGAATCAAAATGAAAAGAATCGAATAGAATCGAAAAGAATCAAATCGTATCGAATTGAATCGAAAAGAATCGAATCATATCGAATTGAATCGAAAAGAATCGATTCCAATCGAATTGAATCGAAAAGAATCGAATCGAACAGTACCGAATCGAATTGATAAGAATCGAATCAAATAAAATAGAAAAGAATCTAATTGAAACGAAAAGAATCTAATCGAATCGAATTGAAAAGAATCGAATCGAAAAAATCGAATCTAATAGAATCAAGTTGAGTTGAATCGAATAGAAAAGAATCGAATCGAATCATATCGAATTGAAAAGAATCGAATCAAATCGAATTGAATTGAAAAGAATCTAATCGAACTGAATCGAAAAGAATCGAATCGAAATGTAACAAATTGAATCCAAATGATCGAATCGAATCAAATCGAAAAAAATCGAATTGAAACGAAAAGAATCGAATAGAATCGAACTGAAAATAATCGAATCTAATCGAATAGAATAGAATAGAATCGAACAGAATTGAATCGAATGAAAAGAATCTTATCGAATCGAATCGAAAAGAATCGAATCGAATCGAATGGAGAAGAATCAAATCGAATCGAATCGAAAAGAATTGAATCAAAAAGAATCGAATCGAAGAGAATCTAATCGAAACGAAAAGAATCAAATCGAATCGAAAAGAATAGAATCAAAACGAAAAGAGACGAATTGAATCAAATCGAAAAGAATCGAATAGAAAAAAATCGAATCGAATCGTATCGAAAAGAATCGAATTGAAAAGAATAGAATAGAAAAATTCGAATCGAATCGAATCGAAATGAATCGAATCGAATCAAATTGATTGAAAAGATCAAATCAAAAAACATCAAAGAGAATCGAAATGAATCGAAACGAATCGAATCGAATTGAAAAGAATCGTATCAAATCAAATCTAAAAGAATCGAATCAAATCGAATCAAAAAGAATGGAATCGAATTGATTCATATTGAAAAGAATCGATCGAATCATATTGAATCAAAAAGAATCGAATCGAATCGAAAAGAATCGAATCGAATTTAATCGAAAAGAATCGAATCGAATTGAATTGAGTTGAAAAGAATTGAATTGAACAGTATCAAATCAAATTGAAAAGAATTGAATCAAATCAAAAGAATCGAATCGAAACGAAAAGAATCGAATCGAATCGAATTCGAAAGAATCGAATTGAATTGGAATGAGAAGAATCGAATCGAATTGCATCGAAACGAAAATAATTGAATCGAATTGAATAAAAAAGAATCGAATCGAATCGAATCGAAAATAATTGGAATTGAATCGAATCGATAATCGAATCGAATCAAATCGACTCAAATCGAAAATAATCGAATCAAATCAAATGGATTAAAAAACAATCGAATTGAATCAAATTGAAAAGAATCGAATTGAATCGAAAAGAATCAAACCGAATCAAAAGAATCGAAAAGAATTGAATCAAGAAGAATCGAAATGAATTGAATCGAGTAGAATCGAATCGAAGCTAGGGGGAAAGAATTGAATCGAATCAAAAATTATCTAAACGAATCCAATTAAATCCAAAAGAATCGAATCGAAAAGAATCGAATCAAAATGTAACAAATCGAATCCAAATGATCGAATCGAATCAAATCAAAAAGAATCGAATCGAAAAGAATCGAATTGAATTGAATCGATTCGAGAAGAATCGAATTGAATGGTATCGAATTGAAAAGAATTGAATTGTATCAAATCGAATCGAATCGAAAAGAATCGAATCGAAGAGAATCTAATCGAAACGAAAAGAATCGAATCGAATCAAATTGAAAAGAATCGAATCGAATTGAAACGAAAAGAATCAAATCGAAAAGAATGGAATCGAAAAAATCGAATCGAAAAGAATCGAATCGAATCGAAAAGAATCGAATCGAATGGAATGGAATCGAATGAATCGAAAAGAATCAATCGAATCGAATTGAATAGAAAAGAATCGAATAGGGGATCCCTGGGTGGCGCAGCGGTTTAGCGCCTGCCTTTGGCCCGGGGCGCAATCCTGGAGACCCGGGATCGAATCCCACATCGGGCTCCCGGTGCATGGAGACTGCTTCTTCCTCTGCCTGTGTCTCTGCCTCTCTCTCTCTCTCTGATGACTATCATAAATAAATAAAATTTTTTAAAAAAATGTTAAAAAAAATAATTGAATAGATTCGAATCGAAACGAATCGAAAAATCGAAACGAATGGAATCATATCAAATGGAAAAGAATCCAATCGAATTGAAAAGAGTAGAATCGAACGTAATCGAAAAGAATCGAATCGAAATGTAACAAATTGAATCCAAATGATCGAATCGAATCAAATCGAAAAGAATCGAATTGAAACGAAAAGAATCGAATAAAATCGAATTGAAAACAATCGAATCGAATCGAATCGAATGGAATAGAATCGAACAGAATTGAATCGAACGAAAAGAACCTTATCGAATCAAATCGAAAAGAATCAAATCGAATCGAATGGAGAAGAATCAAATCGAATCGAATCAAAAAGAATCTAATCGAAAAGAATCTAATCGAAACGAAAAGAATCAAATCGAATCGAAAAGAATCAAATCGAAACGAAGAGTCAAGTCGAATCGAATCAAAAAGAATCTAATAGAAAAAAATCGAATCGAATCAAATCGAAAAGAATCGAATTGAAAAGAATAGAATCGAAAAATTCGAATCAAATCGAATCAAAATGAATTGAATCGAATTAAATCGATTGAAAAGATCGAATCAAAAAACATCAAAGAGAATCGAAACGAATCGAAATGAATCGAATCGAATCAAATCGAATTGAAAAGAATCGTATCAAATCAAATCTAAAAGATTCGAATCAGGGGATCCCTGAATGGCGCAGCGGTTTGGGGCCTGCCTTTGGCCCAGGACGCGATCCTGGAGACCCGGGATCGAATCCCACGTCGGGCTTCCGCTGCATGGAGCCTGCTTCTCCCTCTGCCTGTGTCTGTCTCTCTCTCTGTGACTATCATAAATAAATAAAAAATTTAAAAAATAAAATAAAATAAAAGATTCGAATCAATCGAATCAAAAAGAATGGAATCGAATCAAAAAAATCATCGAAAAGAATCGATCGAATCGTATTGAATCGAATCGAATCGAAAAGAATCGAATCGAATGGAATTGAATCGAATCGAAATTAATCGAAAAGAATTGAATTGAAGAATATCAAATCGAATTGAAAAGAATTGAATCAAATCGAAAAAAATTGAATCGAAACGAAAAGAATCGAATCGAATCGAATTCGAAAGAATCGAATTGAATTGAAATGAGAAGAATCGAATCAAATTGCATCGAATCGAAAATAATTGAATTGAATTGAATAAAAAATAATCGAATCGAATCGAATCGAAAATAATTGGAATTGAATCGAATCGATAATCGAATCGAATCAAATCGAGTCGAATCGAAAATAATTGAATCGAATCAAATGGATTCAAAAACAATTAAATCGAATCAAATTGAATCGAAAAGAATCGAATTGAATCGAAAAGAATCAAACCGAATCAAAAAGAATCGAAAAGAATTGAATCAAGAAGAATCGAAATGAATTTAATCGAGTAGAATCAAATCGAAGCTAGGGTAAAAGAATCGAATCGAATCAAAAATTATCTAAATGAATCCAATTAAATCCAAAAGAATTGAATCGAATCGAATCGAAAGAACCGAATCAAAATGTAACAAATCGAATACAAATGATCAAATCGAATCAAATCGAAAAGAATCAAATTGAATCGAAAAGAATCAAACTGAATCAAAAAGAATTGAATCAAGAAGAATCGAAATGAATTGAATTGAGTAGAATCAAATCAAAGCTAGGGTAAAAGGATCGAATCGAATCAAAAATTATCTAAACGAATCCAATTAAATCCAAAAGAATTGAATTGAATCGAATCGAAAAGAATCGAATCAAAATGTAACAAATTGAATCCAAATGATCGAATCGAATCAAATCGAAAAGAATCAAATCGAATCGAAAAGAATCGAATTGAATCGATTCGAGAAGAATCGAATCGAATGGTATCGAATCGAAAAGAATCGAATCGTATCGAATCAAATTGAATCGAATATAATCGAAACGAAAAGAGTCGAATCGAATTGAATCAAAATAATCGAATCGAAACGACAAGAGGCGAAGCAAATCGAATCGAAAAGAATCAAATTTAAAAGAATCGAATCGGGGATACCTGGGTGGCCCAGCAGTTTGGCGCCTGCCTTTGGCCCAGGGCGCGATCCTGGAAATCCGGGATCGAATCCCACATCAGGCTCCCCGTGCATGGAGCCTGTTTCTCCCTCTGCCTATGTCTCTGCCTCTCTCTCTCTCTGTGACTATCAGAAATAAATAAAAAAATAAAAGAATTGAATCGAATTGAAAAGAATCGAATCGAAAAAATCGAATCAAAAAGAATCGAATTGAATCGTATCGAATCGAAAAGAATCGAATCAAATGGAATCGAATCGAATCGAATCGAATCAAAAAGAATCGAATCGAATTGAATAGAAAAGAATCGAATAGATTCGAATCGACACGAATCGAAAAAAATTGAAACGAATCGAATCATATCAAATTGAAAAGAATCAAATCGAATAAAAAAGAATCGAATCGAACTGAATCGAAAAAAATCGAATCGACAGACCAAAAAGAATCGAATCGAAAAGAATCGTATCGAATCGAATCAAATAGAATCGAAAGAATCGAATTGATTCCAATCGACTTGAATCGAAAAGAATCGAATCGAACAGTATCGAATCTAATTGAAATGAATCGAATCAAATAAAATAGAAAAGAATCAAATCGAAACGAAAAGATCGAATCGAATCAAATTGAAAAGAATTGAATCGAATCGAAAAGAATCGAATCGAAATGAAAAGAATCGAATCGATCGAAATGATCGAATTGAAAAGTATCGAATTGAATCGAATCAAATTGAAAAGAATCAAATCGAATCGTATCGAATCAAAAAGAATCAAATCAAATCGAATCGAAAAGAATAGAATCGTATTTAATTGAATCAAAAAGAATTGAATAGAAAAGAATCGAGTCGAATCAAAATGAATCGAATCAAATCAAAAAGAATCATATCGAATCGAATCAAATTGAATCGAAAAGAATCAGATTGAATCTTATATACTTGAATCAAAAAGATTCGAGTCGATTCGAATCGAAAATATCAAACCAAATAGAAAAGAATCGAATCGAAAAGAAAAGAATCGATTCAAATCGAAAATAATCGAATTGAATCAAAATGATTCGAATCGATACGAAACGAATCGAATCGAAAATAATAGAATCGAATCGAAATGAAAATAATCAAATTGAATCGAATTGAAAATAATCGAATCAAATCAAATCGAAGATAATTGAATCGAATCTAATAGAAAATAATCGATTCGCATTGAATTGAATCGAAAATAATCGAATTGAATTGAATCGAAAATAATTGAACCGAATCGATCGAATTGAGTTGAAAATAATCGAATCGAACCGAATTGAATCGAAAATAATCGAATCGAATCGAATCGAAAATAATTGAACCGAATCGATCGAATTGAGTTGAAAATAATCGAATCGAACCGAATTGAATCGAAAATAATCGAATCGAATCGAATCGAAAAGAATCGAATCGAAACAAAAAGAATCAATCGAATCAAAAATAATCGGATCAAGTCGAAAATAATCGAATCGAATCCAATCAAGTCGAATCGAAAATAATCAAATTGAATTCAAATGAATCGAAAATAATCGAATCGAACCGAAATGAATCGAATCAAATAAAAAATTATCGAGTCGAATTGAATAAAAAATAATCGAATCTAATGCAATCGAATCGAATCGAAAATATTCAAATAGCATCGAATTGAATCAAAATAATCGAATCGAATCGATAAGAATCGAATCAAATCGAATCGAATTGAAAAGAAGCGATCAAATCGAAAAGAATCGAATCGAATCGAAAAGTATCGAATCGAATTGAATCGAATCAAATCGAACAGAATTGAATCGAATCGAATCGAAAAGAATCAAATCGAATCGAAAAGAATCGAATCGAAAAGAATAGAATCGAATTGAAAAGAATAGAATTGATTCGAAAACATTCGAATCGAATTGAATCAAACCGAAAAGAATCAAATCGAATCGAAAAAAATCGAATCGAATCAAAAAGAATCAAATCGAAACGAAAGATTTTAATCGAATTGAATCGAATCAAAAGGAATCGAATCGAAAAAATCGAATCGAATCGAAAAGAATCAAATCGAATTGAATCGAAGAGAATCAAATCGAAAAGAATAGAATCGAATCGTATCGAAAAGAATCGAATCAAATCGAATGGATAAGAATCAAATCGAATCGTAAAAAATCGAGTCGAAAGGAAAAAATTCGAATCGAATCGTAAAGAATCGAATTGAATCGCATCAAAAAGATTTGAATCGAATCGAACTGAAAAGAATTGAATTGAAACGAATCGAATCAAAAAGACTCGAATCAAATCGAATCGAAAAGAATCGAATCGAATAAAATTGAATCGAATAGAAAAGAATCTATCTAATCGAAAAGAATCAAATCGATAAGAATCGAATTGAAAGAATTGAATCGAATCGATTCGAATCGAAAAAAATTGAATCGAATCGAATCCCTAACCTTAACCCCTAACCCCTAACACTAAACCTATCCTAACCCTAAGCCTTAACCCTAACACCTAACCCTAACCCTAACCCTAACCGTAACGCTAACACTAACCCTAACCCCTAACCCAAACCCTACCCCGAACACTAACCCTAAACTTAACCCGTACCCTAACTAAACCCATACCCTAACCCTAACAGGTACACTAACACTAAGCTGTACCCCAACCTTAACCCAGACCCTAACCCTTACCCTAACCCTAAGACCGTCCCCTAACCCATACACTAACCCATCCCCTAAACATAACCTAACCAGTACTCTAACACTACCCCGTACCCTAACCCGTATCCTAACCCTAACACTAACACATACCTAACCATAACCCTAACCCTAACCCCTAACCCTAACCCTAACCCTAACCGCTAACCCTAACCCTAAACCAAAACCTAACCCTAACCCCTAACCCTAACATTAACCCCTACCCCTACCCCTAACCCTAACCTGAACCCCTAACCACTAACCCTAAACCTAACCCTAACCTTTAACCCTAAACCTTAACCCTAACCCTAACCCTAATCCTAACACTAACCCAAACCCAACCCTAAACACTAACCCTAACCTTAACCCCTAACCTTAACCCTAACACTAACACTAACCCTAACACCTAACCACTAACCCTAGCCCTACCCCCTAACCGCTAACCCCTAACCCTACCCCTAACCCTAACCCTTAACCCTAACCCTTAACCCGAACCCTAACCCTAACCCAAAACCTAACCCCTAACCCTAACCAAAACCCGTAACCACTAACCCTAACCCTAACCCTTAACCCTACCCTTAACCCTAACCATAACCCAAACCCTAACCCTAACCCCAAACCCTAACAGTAACCCCAAACCTTAACCCTAACCCTAACGCTAACACTACCCCTAACCCTAACCCCTAACCCCTAACCCTAACCTCTAATGCTCTCCGTAACCCTTAAACTCAACACTTAACCCTAAACCTAACCCTAACCCTTACCCTAACCCGTACCCTAACCCTAACCGAACACTAACCGTAACCCGTACCCTAACCTTTACCCATACCCTAACCCTGAACCATACCCTAACCCCAACCTTAACCCGTACACGAACCCTAACCCGTATCCTAACACTAACCCATACCCTAACCCTAACACGTAACCTAAATCTAACCCTGACCCTAACCCAAACAATAACCTAACCCTAATCCTAACCCGTGCCCTAACCCTTACGCTAACCCCAACCCTAACGCTAACACGTACACTAACCCTAATGGTACCCTAACACTAACCCTAACCCGTACCCTAAACCTAACCCTAAAATTAACCCTAACCCGTAACCTAACCCTATACCCTACCCTACCTTAACCCTAAACATAACCCGTACCATAACACTAAAACTACCCCTAAACCAAACGCTAACTCTAACCATAACCCTAACCCTATCTCTAAACCTAACCCTAAACCTAACCTAACCGTAACCCTCACCCTAACTGTATCCCTAACACATAAACTAACCCTAACTCTAACCCTAACCCATAAACTAAACCTAACCCTAACCCTAACCCTAAACAGTGCCCTAACCCTAACCCTAACATGTACCTTAACCCTAACCCTAAACCTAAACCTAACCCTAAGCCATACCCTAACCCTAACCCTAATCCGTACCCTAACCCATACCGTGACCCTAAACCTAACCCGTACCCTAAACCTAACCCTAACCCTAACCTGAACCCTAACTCTAACCTGTACCCTAACCCTAAACCGTAACGTAACCTGTACCCTAACCTGTACCCTAACCCGTACCCAAACCCTAATCCTATCCCGTTCCCTAAACCAAACCCTAACACTAACCCGTACACTAACCCGAAACCGTACCCATACCCTAACCCATAAATAAACCTATACCCTACCCCTAACCCTAACCTGAACCCGTACCCTAAGCCTAACCATAACCCCAGCCCTAACCCTAACCCATTCCCTAACCCTAACCCAAAACGTATCCCATACCCTAACCCGAACCCTAACCCATAAGCTAACCCTAACCTGTAACCTAAACCTAACACTATACCTAACCCTAAACAGTACCCTAACCCTAGCCCTAACCCTAAACACTAACCCGACCCATAACCCTAACCCTAACCGAAACCTAACCCTAACACTAAGCCTAACCATAACCTACCCTAACCCTAACCCTAACCTGTACCCTAACCCAAACCCTAACACCGTAAACCTAACCCTATCTTGTACCCTAACCCTAACCCTAAACCTAACCCAAACCCTAACCATAACCAGTACACTAACCCATACCTTAACCCGTACCATAATCCATACCATATCTCTAAACCGTACCCTCACCCTAACCCTAACCCGTACCCTAACCCTAATCTGTACCCTAACCTAAGCCTAAACCGAACCCTAATCATAACCCTAACACTAACCCTAATCCGTAGCCTAACCCTAACCCAAACCCTAAACATAACCCAAACTCTAACTCTAACCCTAACCCGTACTCTAACCCTAACCATAACCCTAACCTGTAACCTAACCCTAACCCTAACCCTAACGCTGAACAGTACCCTAAACCTAACCCTATCCCATACACTAACCCTAAACCTAACCCTAAACCTAACCTTAACCCGTACCCTAATCCTAACCCGTACCCTAATGCTTACCCTAAGCCTCACCCGTACCCTAACCCAAACTCTAACCCATACCCTAACCCTAATCTTACCCCAACCCTAAACCTAACGAAACCCAATCCCTAATCCTAACCTTAACCCTAACCTAATCCTAACCTTATCCCTTACCCTATCCCTAACCCTAACTCGTAACCAAACCCTAACCCTAATCCTAAACAGTACCCTAACTTTAACCTTAACCCGTACCCTAACCCTAACCGTAAACCTAAACCGATCCCTAACCCGTACCCTAACCCGTAACCTAACCCGTAACCTAACCCGTACCCTAACCCTAATCCTAACCCGTAGCCTACCCCTAACCCTAACCTGAACCTTAACCCTAACCCTAACCCTAACCCTAACCCTAACCCTAAGCTTAAACAGGACCCTAACCCTAACCCTAACCCGTAACCTAACTCAAACTTTACAGCGTTGGAAGTCAGGTCGTTCCATGAACAAAACTCTACTGCACCTGGAGACACAACCGTTGAAGCCTGCAGCTTGCCCCTTGCGTCCCATGAGCTTCTGACAAACATGTCTTGTGAGGATGTTCGTAACTGCATCTGCAGGCAGTATGGAACTGGGAAGGACCGCGTGTCAGCTCACCTCGCAGAAGGAAGTTCCCCAGAGAGACAGCTTTCACCGAGGTACTCAGGTTTGGAAGTTCGTATGTAGCTCCCTTCTGAGGGAGGAATTACTCAGAAGTTGGATTGGGCTAGGAGACACTTGCCTCTCACAAAACTTGTGTCCCGTATCAAACGACGTCCTTTCGAAGTTCTGGCCCTGAGAACGCAGCAGTATTCTAACTCAGGAGGTTCCAAGCGTACCACTCTACTCCACCTGGAGACACCTTCCAGGCCTGCATTATTCCACTTGCGTCTCACAAGCTTCTGACAAGCTTCTCTGGTGAAGACGTTGGCAACACATTCTGCAGGCAGTGTGGAACTGTGAAGGAATGCGTGTGAGCCCAACTCTCGAATGTAAGTTGCCGTTGGATGTAGGGTTCAATTAGCTAGTATGGAACTTAGTATGTAGCACCAGTCTAAGACAGGAATTACTAGGATGTCGCGGGATTGAGCTTGGAGGCACTACTCTTGTGGGCTTCACCTGGACGAGGTGACTGGTCCTCACCTGGGACTCAACTGGACCTGATAACTTAGCTCCACACTTTGGCCTCACCTGGCCCTGATGACTCTGGGCCCCACCTAGGCCTCAATCTGGACTTGGTGACTGTGGTCCCCACCTGGGTCTCACCAGGACCTGGTGACTCTCGTTCCCACATGACCCACACCTGGACCCGGTGACTGTGGTGTTCTTGTAGACTCACATTTACCTGGTGACTCCAGTCCCCACCAGGGCCTCACCTGGATCTGGTGACTCTGGCCTGCAGGTTGGCCTCACCTGGACCTGATGAGTGGGGTTGCCACCTGGGCCTCACCCATACCTGGTGACACAGGTCCCCACGTGGGCCTCACTTGGACCTGGTGAATCTGGTCCTTACCTGGTCCTCACCCAGAACTGGTAACTCTGGTCACCACCTGGGTCTCACCTGGACCTGGTGAATCTGGTCCCCATCTGGGCCTCATCCAGTCCTGGTGACTTTGTTCCCCACCTGGACCTGATTGCTGTGGACTCCTTCTTGGCCTCACCTGGAACTGGTGACTCTGATCCTAACTGGGCCTCACCCAGATCTGGTGACTCTGGTCCTCACCTGTGGACCATTATGACCTGGATACTCTGTTCCACACCTGAGCCTCACCTGGACATGATGACTCTGGATCCCCTCTGGCCCTCACCCTGACCTGGTGACTCTGGTCCCCATCTGGATGTCACCTGGACCAGGTGAATCTGGTACCCCTCTAGGCCTCAACTAGACCTGGTGTCTCTGGTCCTCAACTGGGCCTCACCGGAACCTTGTGAATATGCTCCCCACCTGCGCCTCATCTGGACCTGGTGACTCTGGTTCTACCTGGGCATCATCGGGAGATGGTTACTCTATTCCCCACTGGGACTGACCTGATCCTGGTAACTCTGGTCCTGACTTTGGCCTCTTCTGTACCAGGTGACTCTGGCTCCACCTGGGCCTCACCTGGAACTGGTGACTCTGATCCTCAGCATGGCCTCACCTGACCTGGTGACTGTGGTTCCCATCGGGACCTCACCTGGACCTCATGTCTCTGGTCCCACCTGGGCCTCACCAGGACCTGGTGTCTCTGGTACCCACCTGGGTAGCATCAGGATATGGTTACACTGTTCACTAACAGTGACCCAGCTGGACCTATTAACTCTGGTCTTCACCTGGGCCACACCTGTTCCCACCTGGGTCTCACCTGGACCTGGTGAGTCGGATCCCCAACTGGTCCTCAACTGTAACTGGTGATTTTCGTTCCCACATGGACATCATGTGGACCTGGTGTCTGCAGTGTTTCTAGCTTCTCATGTACCTCGTGACTCTGGTTCCCACCAGGGCCTCACTGGGACCTGGTGAGTGTGGTTGCCACCTGCACCTCACCTGGACCTGGTGATTCTGGTCTGCACCTGAGACTACCCTGGATCTGGTGACTGTGGTCCCCACCTGGGCTTCACCTGGATTTGGTGACTCCGATCCCCATCTGGGCCTCACCTGGCCCTGTTGACCATGGTCCTCAACTGGGCATAATTGGGACCCGGTGACTGTGTTCCACAACTGGACCTCACCTGGACCAGGTGACTCTGGTCCCACTCTGGGTCTCACCGTGCCCTAGTGACTGTGAACCCCACTTTGGCCTGACGTGGACCTGCTGACCCTGGTTGCCACCTGCACCTCACCTCGAACTGTTGACTCTGGTTCTTTCAAGGGCCTCCCCTGTACCCGGTGATCCTGGTCCCCACCTGGGCCTCACCTGGACGTGGTGACTCTTGTCACCACCGGGGACTCACCTGGACCTGGTTACTGTGTTCAACACCTGGGCCTCAAGTAGACCTGTTGACCATGGTCCCCAAGCTGGCCTCACATGGACCTGTTGCCTCTGATCTCCACCGGGGCCTCACGTGTACCTGGTAACTCTGGTCCTCACCTGGGCCTCATCTGGACCTGGTGACTCTGGTCCCCACCTGGGCTTCACCTGGATCTGTTGACTCTGGTCCCCACCTGGACTTCACCTGGATCTGGTGACTCTGGTCCCCACCTGGACCTCTCCTGGACCTGGTGACTCTCTTTCCAACATGGACCTCACCTGGATCTGGTGACTCTGGTCCTCAGTTTGGCCTCACCTGGACCTGGTGTCTCTCATCCCCACTTTGACCTAACTCAGAACTGCTGAATCTTGCCCCACCTAGGCCTAACCCAGACCTGGTGACTCTTGTCCCCAGCTATGCCTCAATTCGACCTGATGAATCTGGTCCTCACGTGGGCCTCACATGGACCTGGGACTCAGCTGGATAGAGTGGCTCTTGTTCCCACAAGGGGCTCACCTGATACTGGTGACTGTGGTCTTATTCTATGCCTCACCAGGACCTAGTGATTCTGATCCCCATCTGGGCCCTGCATGGCCCTAGTGACTGTGTTCCTCACCCAGGCATCATTGGGACCTGGATACTCTATTCCACACCTGGGCCTCACTTTGACCAGGGACCTCTGGTCCCATTCTGGGCCTCAAACTAAAATGGTTACTCTGGTTCCCCCTCTGGGCCTCACCCTTACCTGGTGACTCTGGTCACCCCTTGGGGTTCACTTGGACCTGGTGAATCTGGTCCTTAGCTGGTCCTCACCTGGATCTGGTGACTGGTCACCACCTGGGCCTCACCTGGACTTGGTGAATCCTGTTGCCACCTGGGCCTCACCTGGACCTTGTGACTGTGGTCCCACCTGGACCTCACCTGGATCTGGTGGCTCTGGTTCCCATATGGGGCTCTCCTGGACCTGGTTCCTGTGGTCTCCATCTGGCCTCACCTGGAACAAAATGACTCTGATCCATATTTGGGCCTCACCTGGACCTGTTGACTCTGGTCCTTACCTGGGCATCATTGGGACCTGGTTACTCTCTTATATACCTGGGCCTCACCTGGACCTGGTGACTCTGGTCTCCCTCTGGACCTCACCCTGACCTGGTGACTGTGGTCTCACCTGGGCTTCACCTGGATGAGGTGACTGGTTCCCACAGGGACCTCACCTGGACCTGGTGACTCAGGTCCTCATATGGGCATCATGGGACCTGGTTTCTCAGTTCCACATCGGGGCCTCACCTGGACCTAGTGATTCTCGTCCCCCTCTGGGCCTCACCCTGACGTGGTGACTCTGGTCCCCACCTGGATATCACCAGAACCGGGTGACTCTGGTCCCCCTCTGGGACTCACCCGGAGCTGGGGACACTGGTCCTCAACTGGGCCTCCACAGGACCTGGTGAATCTACTCCTCACTTGCCTCGTCTGGACCTTGTGACTCTTGTCCCACCTGACATCAATGGGACATGGTTACTCTTTTCCCCAACTGGGCCTCACCTGGACATGATAACTTTGCTCCACACTTTGGCCTCACCTGGCCCTGATGACTCTGGGCCCCCGACCTAGTCCTCAATCTGGACCTGGTGACTGTGGTCCCCACCTGGGTCTCACCTGGACCTGGTGACTCTCGTTCCCACATGAACCACACCTGGACCTGGTAACTGTGGTGTTCTTGTAGACTTACATTTACCTGGTGACTCCGGTCCCCACCAGGGCCTCACCTGGATCTGGTGACTCTGGCCTGCAGGTTGGCCTCACCTGGACCTGGTGAGTGGGTTTGCCACCTGGGCCTCACCCATACCTGGTGACTCAGGTCCCTACGTGGGCCTCTTGGACCTGGTGAATCTGGTCCTTACCTGGTCCTCACCCAGACCTGGGGACTCTGGTCACCACCTGGGCCTCACCTGGACCTGGTGAATCTGGTCCCCATCTGGGCCTCACCCAGTCCTGGTTACTTTGTTCTCCACCTGGACCTGATTCCTGTGGACTCCTTCTTGGCCTCACCTGGAACTGGTGACTCTGATCCTATCTGCGCGTCACCCAGATCTGGTGACTCTGGTCTCACCTGGGCATCATTGGTACCTGGTTACTCTGTTCCACACCTGAGCCTCACCTGGACATGATGACTGTGGAACTCTCTGGGCCTCACCCTGACCTGGTGACTCTGGTCCCCATCTGGATGTCACCTGGACCAGGTGATTCTGGTACCCCTCTAGGCCTCAACCAGACCTGGTGAATCTGGTCCTCAACTGGGCCTCACCTGGACCTAGTGAATATGCTCCCCATCTGGACCTCATCTGGACCTGGTGACTCTGGTCCCTACCTGGGCATCATCGGGACATGGTTCCACTGCATGGCCTGCAGGTTGGCCTCATCTGGACCTGGTAACTCTGGTCCCTACCTGGGCATCATTGGGACATGGTTCCTCTGCATGGCCTGCAGGTTGGCCTCACCTGGACCCGGTGACTCTTGTCCTCACTTTGGCCTCTTCTGTACCAGGTGACTCTGGCCCCACCTGGGCCTCACCTGGACCGAGTGACTCTGATCCTCAGCAGCATGCCTCAAATGCACCTTTCCACTAGCTGCATTCATATGGCCGTGAGAATGTAGCTACATTGTAAGTCAGGAGGTTCCATGTATACCGCTCTACTGCACCTAGAGACACAATATTGAAGCCTGCAGCTAGCTCCTTTTGTCCTATGAGCTTCTGACCAACACGTCTAGTGAGGATGTTCGAAATTTCATCTGAAGGCCATGTGGAACTATGAGGGACTGGAGGTGAGTTCAAGTCTCAGAAGAAAGTACCCTTTGGACACTGCGTTCCACTAGCTTCTCATGTATGGGACTTACTATGTAGCACCAATTGTAGAGTGCAGTTCCTCACATATCTCTGGATTGGGCTTGGAGACACTAGGCGTGTGGACCGGCGCCTTCCACTAACCTCTCACAACCCTTCTGTCACAATTCAAGCCTAGGCCTGATAGGAGCGAAGTGTATCTGCAGTCAGCATGTGGGAGGTACAGGGCATAATTTCAACTCTCAGAAGTGTGTATGCTTTACAGGCAGATGTCTGCTAGACACTTATTGATGGGAGGTAGAACCGAGGTACACTCTAATTAAATAAGGACGTTGGCAATCGCTGCATTTAACTCAGATATACGTGAGTCAGGTCTGTCACTTCCACATGCTTTTCACACAACCTCTTCCAGCACCTAACATAAAGATGCTAAGACCTATGTCTACAGGCAGTCAGGATGCGGGACGGTCCTGCCCTGACCTCAGCTCGTACAAGGAAGCATGCCTAGAAGTCAGCTTTCAACTAGCTGCGTTCTTATGGCAGTGAGAATGTAGCAGTATTCTAATTCAGGAGGTTCCAAGATTACCACTCTACTGCACCTGGAGACACCTTCCAGGCCTGCATTATTCCACTTGCGTCTCACAAGCTTCTGACAAACGTCTCTGGTGAAGATGATCAAAACTCATTCTGCAGGCAGTGTGGAACTGTGAGGGACTGGGTGTGAGCTCAACTCTCAGAAGAGAGACTCTTTTGGACTTGGGGTTCAGCTAGCTTCTCACGTATGGAAATTAGTATGTAGCACCTGTCTAAGGAATTACTAGGAAGTCGCTGGATTGAGCTTGGAGGCACTAGTCTTGTGTGCCGGGACTTTCCACTTATCTCTCACAACACTTCAGTCATGCATCGAGCCTAGGCCTTTTAGCAGCGAAGTGTACCTGCAGGCACGATGTGGGAAATACAGGCCATAAGCTCAACTCTCAAAAGTGTGTACGCCTGGGAGGTAGATGTCTGCTACCCACTCAGACATGGGAGTTAGAAACTAGCTACACTCTTTGAAGAAGGCCGTTTGAAATCGCTGTATTCAATTCAGATAATCGGGAGTACAGGCCTGAAACTTCCACATGCATTTCACCGACCTCTCCCAGCACCTAACATAAGCATATTAGCAGGTACGTGTATGGGCAGGCAGGATACGGGAGGGTCCTTCCATGAGCTCAGCTCTCAGAAGGAAGCATGCCTAGAAGCCAGCTTTCTACTAGCTCGTTCGGATGGCCGTGAGAACGTGACAGCATTGTAAGGCGGTACGCTTACAATGAATACTGCTTTACTGCACCTGGAGACACAACCTTGAAGCCTGCAGCTGGCCCTTGCGTCCCATGAGCTTCTGAAAACATGTCTAGTGAGGATGTTCGTAACTGCATCTGCAGGCAGTGTGGAACTGGGAAGGACCGCATGTCAGCTCATCTCGCAGAAGGAAATTCCACAGAGAGAGAGCTTTCAGCTAGGTACTCAGGTTTGGAAGTTAGTATGTAGCACCCCTCTGAGGGAGGAATTCCTCAGAAGTCGCTGGATGAAACTAAGAGACACTTGCCTCTCGCAAAACTTGCATCCCGTATTGGACGAAATCCTTTGGAAGTGAAGTGTACAGGCCGTCAGCATGTGGGAGGTACAAGCCATAAGCTCAATCCAAAGGAGCGTGCATGCCTTGATGGCAGCTGTCCGCTACGCACAAAATTTACAAGGGAGACACGTGGTTTTCACTCTGCTACTGTCCCGCATACAACGAAATGCTGTGGAAGCGGAACATACAGGCAGTCAGGATGGGGGAGGTACAGGCCATAAGTTGAACTTGCAGAAGTGTGTTTGCTTTGCAGGCCGATGTCTGCTAGACACTTATCGAGACGAGGTATACAGGAGCTACACTCTAATTGAACATGGACATTGGAAATCGCTCTATTGAACTCAGATACATATGAGTACAGTCCTGACACTTCCACTGGCATTTCTCCAACCTCTCCGAACACCTAACATAAGGATGTTAGCAGCTACGACTACGGGCAGGCAGGATGCGGGAGGCTCCTGCCCTGAGCTCAGATTTCAAAGGAGACATGCCTGGAGGCCAGCTTTCTACTAACTGCGTTCTGATGGGCATGAGAACGTGGCAGCATTGTAATTCAGGATGTTCCATGAATACCGCTTTACTGCACCTGGAGACACAACCTTGAAGCCTGCAGCTTGCCCCTTGCATCCCATGAGCTTCTGACAAACATGTCTAGTGAGGATGTTTATAAGTGTATCTGCAGGCAGTGTGGACTGGGAAGGACCACGTTTCAGCTCATCTCTGAGAGGGAAGTTCCCCAGAGTGAGCTTTCAGGTAGGTTCTCAGGTTTGGAAGTTAGTATGTAGCTCCCATCTGAGGGAAGAATTCCTCAGATGTTGCTGTATTGAACAGAAAGAAGAAAGAAAGAAAGAAAGAAAGAAAGAAAGAAAGAAAGAAAGAAAGAAAGAAAGAAAGAAAGAAAGAAAGAAAGAAAGAAAGAAAGAAAGAAAGAAAGAAAGAAAGAAAGAAAAAAGAAAGAAAGAAAAGAAAGAAGGAAGGAAGGAAGGAAGGAAGAAGAAGAAAGAAAGAAAGAAAGAAAGAAAGAAAGAAAGAAAGAAAGAAAGAAAGAATGAGTGGCACCTGTGTGGCTCTGTCAGTTAAGCTTCTGCCTTAGGCTCAGATCATGATCCAGGTCCCAAGGCAGGCTCCCTGTTCAACAGAGAACCTGCTTCTCCCTCTCCCTCTTCCCCTCTCGCTCATGCTTTATCTCTACTCTCTCTCTCAAATAAATAAAAAACATCTTTGAAAAAGAAACAAACAAACAAATCCACAAGGAAGAGAAATTGCCCATGTAGAATAATTTCAAACAATTTGTGAAGACATTCCACCCTCAAGTTCATGAGCATAGCTTCCCACTCTTACGTGTGGAATACACATAGTAACTTCCTTCCTTCTAATAAGAAAACCTTAAAATAATAATGATAATATAATAATAATAATTAATAATAATAAAAAAGAATCAGTTTACTACTGAGAAAGCTGACAAACACTACTTCAGCAAGATGATCAGATCGATACCAAGACTGATAAATCATGTTGATAGTATCTATCCTTTATATGATATAATGAAAATGGCAGTATATCTCTGTATATAATCCACAAAAACAGTTCAGTCATGAGATAAACAACAGACATGTCCCAACTGAGGGAAATTTTACAAAATACTCTACTTGTCAAAGTGTTCCAGTTCAAAACAAGAAAAGGCTGAAAGAATGTCACAATCCAGATGAGCCTAAGGAAAGAGGACAAATGGAATGTGATTGAGGATTGGTAACTTAGCAAAAACTAAGGAAATCTGAATAAACTATGGTCTTTTTTTTTTTGTCTTAGTTTAATGCGAATTTTTTAATATTGATTCATTAGCTCATATTTGTACCGTACTAATATATCAATAATTGGATAAATTGAGTGCAAGTGCATGCGAATGCTCTGTACTATCTTCTCAGTTTCCCTATAAATCTTTGTTTTTTCCTAATAAATAAGATTTATTTTGAAAATTGACTTAAATGAATCAGGCTCCAAGTGTGAAGACATTTTAAGAATTGTTGAATTAACGTTTGCCTTATTCTTAAAGAGTTCCTTTGATGGAAACAAAGTAAGAATTTTAGATCAAAGGAACAAAAAACACTTAAGAACACGTATAATGCCTCCTCAACCTGAAAAGCAGGAAAGGATATTAAATAGTAAAAATCAGATAAAAATACTTCTAGTACAATAGACACCGTATTGCAAGTGCATTTAAAATTAGCAATGCATAACATTTATTTCCTTGACATTTGTCTTCACAAGAGTTCAAAGTGTTTCAGGGTGTCAGTTGAAACAGGGGAAGAATCTCAGGGAAGGATCCTTCACATAATAATAGGACCATTGGTACCTAGTCTCTCAGTTTCTTTCCAAATCCAATACAGATGCATTTCCTTGATGAGTGAATGAGCTGTGAAGAAAGAGATGAGAAGAACCCCCTCATCCCTCTGAATTACTTGTGTCAGATATTTTGTACTTCATAGTACCACGGATAGTAAATTATCCTTATTAACAGGAAATATGTCTCAGATTGGAATCTGAGCAATCAGATGGGCAGAGAAAAAATGCTTTGACTGGCTCTTCATCTTCTAAAAACAAAGGAGAGCTTTTTTATGTACAAAGTCTATTGTCAAGATAGCCTTAGGGAATAAGAGTCTGCAGCATCGAATCCAGCTGCACACAGGTCTTCCTGATCCAAATCCCTGGGTCCCC
>NW_023330613.1:0-73223 GCF_011100685.1 Canis lupus familiaris
TTTTCTCCTCTCTCTCTCTCATATAAATAAATAACATCTTTGAAAAAAAATCAAACAAACCTAGAGGAAGAGAAATCTCCCATGTAGAAGAATTTCAAAGAATTTGTGCAGACATTCCACCGTCAAGTTCATGAGCATAGCTTCCCACTCTTATGTGTGCAATACACGTAGTAACTTCCTTCTAAAAATATTATTAAAACCTAAAATAATAATGATACACTAATAATAATAAAAATAATAATAAAAATAACAAAAATGAATCAGTTTACTACGGAGAAAGCTGACAAACACTACCTTAGCAAGATGATCAGATCGATACCAAGACTGATAAATCATGTGATAGTATCTATCCTTTATATGATATAAAAATGGCAGTATATCTCTGTATATAATCCACAAAAACAGTTCAATCATGAGATAAACGACAGACATGTCCCAACTGAGGGAAATTTTTCAAAATACTCTCCTTCTCAAAGTGTTCCAGTTCAACAACAAAGGAAAGGCTGAAAGACTGTCACAATCCAGAGGAGCCTAAGAAAAATGAGGACAAATGGAATGTAATATAGGGATGGTAACTTAGCAAAAACTAAGGAAATCTGAATAAAGTATGGTCTTTGGTTAATGCGACTATTTTAATATTGATTCATTAGCTCATATTTGTACCGTACTAATATAAGATATCAATAATTGGAGAAATGAGTGCCAGTGCATGTGAATGCACTATACTATCTTCTCAATTTCCCTATAAATCTTTGTTTTTTTCCTAATAAATAAGATTTATTTTGAAAATTGACTTAAATGAATCAGGCTCCAAGTGTGAAGACATTTTAAGAATAGTTGAATTAACTTTTGCCTTATTCTTAAAGAGTTCCTTTGATGGAAACAAAGTAAGAATTTTAGATCAGAAGGAAAGAAAAACACTTATGAACACGTATAATGCCTCCTCAACCTGAAAAGCAGGAACGGATAATAAATAGCAAAAATCAGATAAAAATACTTCTAGTATAATAGACACCATACTGCAAGTGCATTTAAAATTAGCAATGGGGGATCCCTGGGTGGCGTAGCGGTTTGGCGCCTGCCTTCCCCAGGGCGCAATCCTGGAGACCCGGGATCGAGTCCCACGTCGGGCTCCCGGTGCATGGAGCCTGCTTCTCCCTCTGCCTGTGTCTCTGCCTCTCTCTCTCTCTGTGACTATCATAAATAAATAAAAAAAAAAAAAAAAAATAAAATTAGCAATGCATAACATTTATTTCCTTGACATTTGTCTTCCAAAGAGTTCACAGTGTTTCAGTGTCAGTTGAAATAGGGGAAGAATCTCAGGGAAGAATCCTTCACATAATAATAGGACCATTGGTAATAATGTCTCTCAGTTCATTCCAAATCCATAAAGATGCATTTCCTGATGAGTGACTGAACTGTGAAGAAAGAGATGAGAAACCCTTCCCTCTGAATTACTTGTGTCAGAATATTTTAACCATAGTACTACAGATAGTAGTAAATTATCCTTATTAACAGGAAATACATCTCAGATTGGAATCTGAGCAATCAGATGTGCAGAGATAAAACTCTATGACTCGCTCCTCAACTTTTAAAGACAAAGGAGAGCTTTTCTATGTACAAAGTCAGTTGTCAAGATAGCCTCAGGGAATAAGATTCTGCAGCTTCGAATCCCGCTGCACAGCTGGGACGCCCGTGCTCCAGGTCTTCCTGATCCCAAATCACTGGGCCTGTTGCCCAACACAGGATGCCACGCTGAGGTTATTTGCAATTGCTCTCTTAGGAGCTCTGGGGAAGGGGGAAGGAGCTAGATAGGTGGGACAGGAAGCAAGGAGGCTGAGAAAATTAAGGCCATTCCAATTTAAATTCAGCATTAGCACACGCCCAGCCATCCCAGGCCCCTGTGAAGAAGAGCTGAAATTTACATTGCTTCAGTTACAGGAAAAAAAACAAAAGTTTACAGCTTAATGTCCTAGAAAGCCCCACAATTGAATCAAAACTAAGCCCATGCCAAGGGCTGGAACCGTCTATTAGAATGAGAGCAGAGCTCAATACCCTTGAAGGCCCCATATCAAAATGTCAACAGAACTTGAGGAATTGCTCCAGCCCTCTGTAGGACCCCAAGACAAGCCCTTAAAACTAAGCTAAAACCCACCTCGGGGTCCAAGTCTCTGCTCCGCTGTGTTGGGAGTACTTGGACGCAAGCTCGAGTTTGGAAATCAACCCTGTGTGTTTGCATTGGTGTCAGATACTTAGTGGTTTCTCGGATTCGCAATCTTGGGCACAACACTCCCATGTCCCCTCCCACCTTGGCTGAACCCCTATCCCCTCCCACGCAGGGTGAAACTCAGTCACCTCCCCGCCCACAACAGCTGGGCACAAGCCGTCACACAGGTCCCACGGGCACGGTGGGCACTCCCGTCATCCCTGGACTCCCAGAGGAAGGAAGGAGGTTTCCGCAGGACACACTCCCATTGTGGCCCCAGGGCTCCCTGCCCAGCATGGCAGCTCGTGACAGGTCGGGGTCTGTATCCCTGGCGCCTGTTCCTCCTCCCTGGTTTTCCCACAGGAAATGAAGGAGGATGCCCTTTTCTTCTCCAGGGACATCACGAAAGTAGACCTGGACGTCAACAGGACGTTGGGCAGCCACATCATGTTTTAGTACTGCTAGGGGGTCGGGTGAGGCTGCTTGTACAGGGGGCTTTGGGGCCCCGGGGGCTTCTGGGTAGGGAAAACAGGGCCTCTGTGCCAGGGGGAGCAACGGCAGCCAACAACAACTGCTCAATGGTAGGGTGATTGGGATGACCCCCGTGCCCACCCCCCGGGCCTCAGGGATGAGTGGCCAGTAGGATGGGGCCTCCAGGGGTTGCCATGGGAGCTGAACACCAAAAGGGATAGGGACGGCCCCATGAGAAGCAGGGGATGGGGTGGGGGATGTGGGGGGCAGGGACCGGACCTGGGGGCCAAGCGGCATGGCCGCGGCTGGAGCAGGACACACATCGATCCCATGAGGGTCGGATGGGTCAGAGTGACACCCACTCTCGGTGCTTTATATATTTCTAAATTCTATGCATTTAATTTGAGACAATTTGCAATTTGAAAACATACAAATTATGATGACCCCCAGATAATGCCCCCAGTCCAGCCAGGGCCCTGCACTGACCACACCGTGCCTCAGGGGCAGGTGTCACAACAAACCCCAGACTGGGGTCGCCTTTAACTGTAGACGTCTCCTTCTGCATCTTAGGGGAAAGAGATACCCTGTGACCGCAGGCCCCCGACGACATCCCCCTCATTTCCCACTCCCACATCATTCCCCTACATGATCATCCCAAATGGCATCCCACCTACACCATCCCCCTCACACCCACACAGCCCCACACAATCCCCACCCAGACTATACCACAACACCATCCCCCCTACACCATCCCCCACACTCTACCACAATCATACCTCTGCCCCCACACCATCAACCCCCACACCATTTACCCGGGCAAGGACCCGGTGCAGGTTCCCCCTGTGGGACATGCTCAGCCTCCCCTGGGTTCTCTGCATACCCTGATCCCATCAGAAGCCCGGGTCTCAAAGAGTACCCAGGGGTTGCAGAGAGGAGGAAAGACAGGGAGCCCCTGACAGGGTGGGTGCAGGTGAGTGGTTCAGAGGATGCACCGTGCCCTGCCTCTGCCCACTGTCCCTCATTTAGGGCGGCACACCCTGCACAGGACACCAGCCCCTAACCCATAGGAACCTGGGCTGACCTGGCCCCGGCTCTGTGGGGGCTGAGTTGATTTGAGCCCCTCCAGGCCCAACACAAAGACTAATGGGATCCAGCCCCCCATGGCCCTGGCCAGCCCTGGATTCTGGCCCCAGGCTGAGCGAGCCCTCTCACAGCTGGATGTGGCCTCTTAGGCCCTGGGCTACCCCACAGATCCAGGTCACTCACCTAGGGCGCCCTTTGGATCCTGGGACACCCCAGGGTGGGGAGAGCAGGAGTAGGCCGGTGGGCCCCACCCGCACCAACACCAGGAGGCAGGCTGCTCCAGGTGCTGGGGCCACTGGGAGCCCAAGGCCGGGGTCCAGCTGCCCTGCAGGGACCCAGCAGGAGCCCATGAGCTGCAGGTCCAGGTCAGCTCTGCTGTCCTCAGAACCGTCTCTCAGGCTGAAACCTCAGGACATATGCCCCCACCCAGATTCCACACATGCTCCCAGGTGGGGGACTCCAGCACCCGCCCCCCAACCCGTGTCATTCTTTCCCTCCCCTAAAGGACAGAAAGCTCTCCTCCCTCCCCAGGGGAAGTTCAGAATGGGCATGCAGTTTTGGGGGGCACAAAGCAGGGTTACATTGTTATGAGCTGATTTCCGATTAGGGTGTGCACAGCGGCCTGACTATGGTGGGGCAGCACCTTAAGCCATAAGCAGGTCATGTGGGGTCATCCTGGAGGTGGCAGGTGTAGCATAAAATGGAATCAGTCCTGCTCTGCTTGTCCAGGGGTAGGAGATTTTTGTTAAATTTCCTGGGTCCCACACTTGCAGCTCACACCTGGGCCACCCTCACCAGGTGGACTCAGCCTGCACACCTTGTGGTGCGGGATCTCTCACACCAGCGTGTGGAGGGCACCCTCCTTGCCCGAGTGAGTAGGGGCTGGGTGAGCATGGGGCTCGGCCTGAAGGCCAGGCAGCACAGGAGACCGAGGAACCAGCCCCGTCCCCACCCCAACTCCCACACACAGGCAGCCCTGGGCTCCCCGCCATGTGCACCCAGCTCCTCAGGAGCTCCCCGCATGGCGGCCCCGAGTTCTGGCTCCCTGCTGGAGAGGCATCGGGGAGAAGAGAAGCAGCCGCCATTGGCGGGCCACACTTCCGGACATGAGAATGTGGCAGCTGGACCTTCCAGCTCAGCTGCCCCTCCAGTGGAATGTCACTGCACAAGCGAGCACCGGGTCGGCCAGGAGTGCCTGGCTAGCCCCCAGCTCCAGCACCAGAAATGATATTGTGCCAACCATTTCGGCATCGGGGACCCAGCCAGAGGATCCGATAGCTGCATGTGATAGCTGCATGTGATAGACACACACACCCCCAAAACCAACAAAAGTCAGAATCCCCCCAATGTTGTCAAACAGCTTCCGGATGATTCCATACACGACGCTGTGGTCCCCAATAGGATACATGGAAGGCGGTATAAAGCATGACTGCAGAGGTGCGGGAGGTACGGAGATGTGACTGCTGGGTTTCAACAAGGAGCGCAGAGGGTCAGGAAGGGGGGCCAATCCTAGGAAAGGATACCAGGTTGCTGTGAAGGCTACGGATGGTGAAATCTGTCCTCCTCCGTTTCAGCTTCTGGTTTTCCTCCTAAATGCCATTTTCCTCAATCATAATAGCAAAAATTTATTTTATGTTTTAAATTTCTTTTTATTGGAGTCCAATTTGTATGAATTCTTTCTGCAATGGTGTCATTCAGGATAGAAGGAGAGAGAAAGATTGTCCCAGACAAGCAAAATATAAAGGAGTTCAGGACCACTTAACCAGTCCAGTAAGGAATTTTAAGAGGGACTGTTCTAGTGGGTGAAAAAAAGAGACCAAAAGCAACAAAGACTACAAAGGACCAGAGAACGTCACCAGAAACACCAACTCTACCGGTAACACAAAGGCAATAAGTTCATATCTTTCAATAATCACTCTGAATGCTGATAGACAAAATGCTCCAATCAAATGATAGAGGGTATCTGAGTGGCTTAAAAAGCAGGATCCGGGATGCCTGGGTGGCACAGGGGTTGAGCCTCTGCCTTTGACTCAGGGTGTGATCCTGGAATCTGGGATCCAGTCCCATATTGGGCTCCTGGTGGGGAGCTGCTTCTCTCTCTGCCTAATTTTCTGCCTCTCTCTCTCTCTCTCTCTCTCTCGCTCATAAATAAAATCGTTATTAAAAAAACCAGATCCATCGGTATGCTGCCTACAAGATGCTCACGTTAGACCTATAGACACCGGGAGATTGAAAGTAGGGCATGGAAAACCATCTATAAATGTAATGGATATCAAAAGAAAGCTGGAAGACCCATACTTATATCAGACTAACTAGATTTGAAACCAAACCCTGGGAGACACCTGGTGGCTCAGTGGTTGAGCATCTGCCTTCAGATCAGGGGTGATCCTGGGATCCAAGGATCGAGTCCCACATCGGCCTCCCTTTGGGGCCTGCCTGTCCTTCTGCCTATATTTCTGCCTCTGCTTCTCTGTGTATCTCTCATGAATAAATAAATAAAATATTTACATTTCAATAAAGAAAGAACAAATACTGTAAAAAGCGATGAAGGGCATTATTTCATAATTTAAAAGACCCTCTATCAAGATAAAAAAAAACTAATATTTATGCTGCCAACATGGGAGTACCTAAATATAGAAACCAATTAACACAAAGTACAGAACTCACTGATGATAATACAATGACAGGGGATTTTAACAACCACTTATGGCAATGGACCGATCGTCTATAGAGAAAATCAACAAGGGAAAAATAGCCTTGACACACTGGACCACAGGGACTCAACAGATATAGTCTGAACATTTCAACCTAAAGCAGAATACACATTCCTTTCAAGTGCACATGGGACATTCTCCAGAACAGATCATATCATGGCCACAAATCAGCCCTCAACAGGTACAACAGGTACAAGAAGGTTGATAGCACATCCTGTACATTTTCAGACCACAACGCTATGAAACGAAGTCGACAGTAAGAAAAATTTGGACATAGCAAAAATACGTGGAGATTATGAACATCCTACTAGAGAATGAATGGAGAAACCAGGAAATTAGAGAGGAAATTTAAAACAAATGAAAATGAAACATGAATGAAACTGGACCACTTTCTCACACCATATATATAAAAAATAAATTCAAAATGGATGAAAGACCTAAATGTGAGATCTGAAACCATACAAAGAAGAAAAGATAGGCAGCAACATCTTTGACATTGGCAATTGGATCTTCTTTCTAGATATGCCTCTGAGGTGAGGGAAACAAAAGCAAAAATAATATTGGGACTTCATCAAATTGAAAAGCTTCTGCAAAGTAAAGGAAACAACCAAAGCTAAAAGGCAACATACAGGAGCAGGGGCAAGATGGCGGAAGAGAAGGTCCCCAAGTCACCTGTCCCCACCAAATTACCTAGATAACCTTCAAATCATCCTGAAAATCTAGGAATTCGACCTGAGATTTAAACAGAGACAAGATAGAATGCTACAGTGAGAAAAGTTCGCGCTTCTATCAAGGTAGGAAGATGGGAAAAAGAACTAAAGAAACAAAAGGCATCCAAGGGGGAGAGGCCCCACGAGGAGCTGGGCTAAGGCCAGGGCGAGTGTCCCCCGGTCAGGAGAGCTCTGTATCAGAGAGGAGGAGCTGCACCAATCTTCCAGGTGGAATGGCCCCCACAAGGATTCGGAGCAGTACCCCAGGAGGGCAGAGATACCCTCGGGCTCCATGGGACACTCCCAGGAGAGTGCACCTAGCTCCTTAAGGGCTGCAGGGCACATGGATTGACACAGGAGCAGCTCTGAGGGGCTCGGGTGGTGGCTCTGTGCGGAGGGGTTTGCGGGTCCCTGGGAGCAGCTAGGTGGCGGGGCCTAGGCCAGAGGAAGTAGCTCCTGGAGCAGCTCAGAGGGGCTTGGGCAGCAGCTACATGGAGAGGTGGCTGCACGGCTGGGAATGAAATCCAACAGCACAGGCTCCGGAAAACAGGGCGCTGGGACACAGCCCAGGATTTGGCCTCCCCCGGGACAGGCAGAGGCCCGGAGGGCCCAGGACAGTAAGGATCCTCCTGCCAAGAACTCAGCAGATCAGCAGCCCCAACCCGGGTCCCCAGGCCCTGCAGATGGACTGCTCTGGAGTTACTGTGGGGGTTGAATACTGGTTTTCAGACCTGGCCACTGTCACTGGGGTTGTTCCTCCTTGGGCTTCACGGGGTAAACAACCCCCACTGAATGCTACACCAGGCAGAGGGAGAGGAGCTGCCCCAAGGGCTAACACCTGAAAATCAGCACAACAAGCCCCTCCCCCAGAAGACCAGCTAGATGGACAAGTTCCAAGGGATGTCAAGGGACTTAAAGTATACAGAATCAGAAGATACTCACCCAATTTTTTTTAATTCTGATTGCTTCCCCCACCATTTTTCTCCAACTTTCTTTCTTTTCTTTCTCTTTTATTCTCTTTTTTTCTTTTTTCTTTTCCTTTTTTTTTTTCTTTTTTCTTTCTCTTTTCTTTCATTCTTTCTCTCTACTCTTTTTCCCCTTTTCCAAATTCAACTTGTTTTGGCCACTCTGCACTGAGCAAAATGACTACAAGGTAAACCTCACCACAAAAAAGAAAGAATCAGAAACAATCCTCTCTCCCACAGAGTTACAAAATCTGGATTACAATTCAATGTCAGAAAGCCAATTCAGAAGCACTATTATACAGCTACTGGTGGCTCTAGAAAAAAGCATAAAGGACTCACGAGACTTCATGACTGCAGAATTTTGATCCAATCAGGCAGAAAGTAAAAATCAATTGAATGAGATGCAAACCAAACTAGAAGTCCTAACGATGAGGGTTAACGAGGTGGAAGAACGAGTGAGTGACATAGAAGACAAGTTGATGGCAAAGAGGGAAACTGAGGAAAAAAGAGACAGACAATTAAAGACCAGGAATACAGATTAAGGGAAATAAATGACAGCCTGAGGAAGAAAAACCTATGTGTAATTGGGGGTACCGAGGGCACTGAAATAGACGAAGGCCAGAATATGTATTTGAACACATCCGAGCTGAAAACTTTCCTAATCTGGGAACGGAAACAGGCATTCAGATCCAGGAAATAGAGAGATCCCCACATGAAATCAATAAAAGCGTCCACACCTCGACATTTAATAGTGAAGCTTGCAAATTCCAAAGATAAAGAGAAGATCTTTAAAGCAGCAAGAGACAAGAAATCCCTGACCTTTATGGGGAGAGCATTAGGGTAACAGCAGACCTCTCCACAGCGACCTGGCAGCCCAGAAAGGGCTGGCAGGATATTCTGGGTCCTCCATGAGAAGAACATGCAACGAAGAATACTTTATCCAGCAAGGCTCTCATTCAAAATGGAAGGAGAGATAAAGAGCTTCCAAGACAGGCAGGAACTGAAAGAATATATGACCTCCAAACCAGCTCTGCAAGAAATATTAAGGGGACTCTTAAAATTCCCCTTTAAGAAAGTTCAGTGGAACAATCCACAAAAACAAGGACTGAAGAGATATCATGATGACACTAAACTCATCTGTCGATAGTAACTCTGAACGTGAACGGGCTTAATGACCCAATCAAAAGGCGCAGGGTTTCAGACTGGATAAAAAAGCAGGACCCATCTATTTGCTGTCTACAAGAGACTCATTTTATTTTATTTTTTTATTTTTATTTTTTATTTTTTTTTTATTTTTTTTAAGAGACTCATTTTAGACAGAAGAACACCTACACCCTGGAAATAAAAGTTTGGAGAACCATTTACCATTCAAACGGTCCTCAAAAGAAGCAGGGGTAGCCATCCTTATATCAGATAAACTAAAATTTACCCCGAAGACTGAAATGAGAGATGAAGAGAGACACATCATACTTAAAGGACCTATCCAACAAGAGGACTTAACGAACCTCAATATATATGCCCCAAATGTGGGAGTTGCCAAATATTTAAACCAATTAATAACAAACGTGAAGAAATACTTAGATAATACTTATCTTATGCTTGGTGACTTCAATCTAGCCCATTTTATACTTGATAGTTATTCTAAGCACAACATCTCCAAGAAATGAGATCTTTAAATGATACACTGGACCAGATGGATTTCACAGAATATACGAACTTTACATCCAAACTCAACTGAATACACATTCTTCTCAATTGCACATGACTTTCTCCAGAATAGACCACATACTGGGTCACAAATCGGGTCTGAACCAATACCAAAACTCGGATCATCCCCTGCAGATTCTCAGAGCATAATGCCTTGAAATTAGAACTAAATCACAATAAGTTTGGAAGGGCCTCAAACACATGGAGGTGAAAGACTATTCTTCTAAAAGATGAAAGGGTCAACCAGGAAATTAAGGAAGAATTAAAAAGATACATGGAAACTAATGAGAATGAACATACAACCGTTCAAAATATTTAGGGTGCAGCAAAAGCATTCCTAAGGGGGAAATACATCGCAATACAAGCATCCATTCAAAAACTGGAAAGAACTCAAATACAAAAGCTAACCTTACACATAAAGGAGCTAGAAAGAAACAACAGATATATCCTACACCCAACAGAAGAAGAGACTTAATTAGAATTCGAGCAGAACTCAAGGAAATCGAGACCAGAAGAAATGTGGAACAGCTCAACAGAACCAGGAGATGGTTCTTTGAACAAATTAATAAGATAGATAACCATTAGCCAACCAGATTAATAAGAAGATAGAGAAGACTCAAATTAATAGAATCATGAATGAGAAAGGAGAGATCACTACCAACACCAAGGAAATACAAACGATTTTAAAAACATATTGTGAACAGCTATATGCCAAAAAATTAGGCAATCCAGAAGAAATGGACGCAATCCTGGAAAGCCACAAACTAACAACTGGAACAGGAAGAAATAGAAAACCTAAACAGGCCAAAAACTAGGGAGGTAACTGAAGCAGTCATCCAAAACCTCCCACGACACAAAAGTCCAGGGCCAGATGGCTTCCCAGGGGAATTCTATCAAACGTTTAAGGAAGAAACCACACCTCTCCTACTAAAGCTGTTTGGAAAGATAGAAAGAGATGGAGTACTTCCAAATTCTTTTTATGAGGCCAGCATCACCTTAATTCCAAACCAGACAAAGGCCCCACCAAAAGGAGAATTACAGGGGATCCCTGGGTGGCACAGCGGTTTAGCGTCTGCCTTTGGCCCAGGGCGCGATCCTGGAGACCCGGGATCGAATCCCACATCAGGCTCCCGGTGCATGGAGCCTGCTTCTCCCTCTGCCTGTGTCTCTGCCTCTCTCTCTCTCTCTCTCTCTCTCTCTCTCTCTCTCTCTCTCTCTGTGACTATCATAAATAAAAAAAAAATTAAAAAAAGGAGAATTACAGACCAATATCCCTGATGAACATGGATGCAAAAATTCTCAACAAGATAATAGTCAATAGGATCCAACAGTACATTAAGAAAATTAATCACCATGACCAAGTAGGATTTGTCCCCGGGACACAAGGCTGGTTCAACACTTGTCAACAATCACTGTGATTCATCGTATCAGCAAGAGAAAAACCAAGAACCATATGATCTCTCATTAGATGCAGAGAAAGCATTTGACAAAATAGAGCATCCATTGCTGATCAAAACACTTCAGAGCATAGGGATAGAGGGAACATTCCTCGACATCATAAAGGCCATCTACGCAAAGCCCACAACAATATCATTCTCAATGTGGAAGCACTGGGAGCATTTCCCCTAAGATCAGGAACAAGACAGGGATGTCCCTCTCACCACTGCTACTCAACATAGTACTGGAAGTCCTAGCCTCAGCAATCAGACAACAAAAGAAATAAAGGCATTCAAATTGGCAAAGAAGGAGTCAAACTCTCCCTCTTCACCGATGACATGATACTCTATCTAGAAAACCAAAAGCCTCCCCCCAAGATTGCTAGAACTCATACAGCAATTTGGTAGCATGGCAGGATACAAAATCAATGCCATAAATCAATGGCATTTCAATACACTAACAATGAGCTGAAGAAAAAAATTGAGGAGGCAATCTCATTTACAAATGCACCCAAAGCATAAGATACCTAGGAATAAACCTAACCAAGGAGGTAAAGGATCTCAATCATAAACACTATGAACGCCTCTGAAAGAAATTGAGGAAGACACAAAGAGATGGAAAAATATATTCCATGCTCATGGATTGGCAGAATTAATATTGTGAGTGGAGGTTCCTCAAAGAGATAAAAATTGAATTGCCCGACGACCCAGCAATTGCACCTTTGGGAATATACCCCAAAGACTCAGATGCAAGGAACACTGGGGCTCCTGCACCCTGATGTTTATAACAGAATGTCCAAAATAGCCAAACTGTGGAAGGAGCCTTGGTGTCCATTGAAAGATGAAAGTGTAAAGAAGATGAGGTTTATGTATAAAATGGAATATTATTTAGGCATTAGAAACGACAAATACCCACCATTTGCTTCAACGTGGATGAAACTGGAGGGTATTATGCTGAGTAAAGTAAGTCAATAAGAGAAGGACAAACAGTTTATGTTCTCATTCATTTGGAGAATATAAATAATAGTGAAATGGAATTTAAGGGAATGGAGAAGAAACGTGTGGGAAATATCAGAAAGGGAGACAGAACATAAATACTCCTAACTCTGAGAAAGGAACTAGGGATGCTTTACGGGGAGAGGGGCGGGGGTGCGGGTGAATGGGTGAAGGACACTGAGGGGGGCCCTTGCGGGGATGAGCACTGGGTGTTATTCTGTTTGTTGGTAAAATTCAACACCATAAAAATTAAATTTATTTTTAAAAAATATGTTCAAACAACTAAATATTTATGCTGCCAACATGGGAGTGCCTAAATATAGAAACCCAATTAACAACAACATACAGAAACTCACTGATAATAATACAATGACAGGGGATTTTAACACCCACTTATGGTAATGGACCGATCGTCTATACAGAAAATCAACAAGGGGAAAATAGCTTTGACACACTGGACCACAGGGACTCAACAGATATAGTCTGAAGATTTCATCCTAAAGCAGAATACACATTCCTTTCAGTTGTACATGGGACATTCTCCAGAACAGATCATATCATGGCCCACAATCAGCCTTCAACAGGTACAACAGGTACAAGAAGGTTGATATCACACCCTGTACATTTTTGGACCACGACGCTATGAAACTCGAAGTCGACAGTAAGAAAAAAATTTGGACAGACCAAAAATACATGGAGATTATGAACATCCTACTACAGAATGAATAGAGCAACCAGAAAATTAAAGAGGAAATTTAAAACAAATGAAAAATGAAAACATGTTTTCTCCAAAACTCTAGGATGTAGCAAAGGCAGTCCTGAGGGGGAAGTACATAGCAATACAGGCCTACCTCAAGAAAGAAGAAGTCTTCAATACACAGCCTAACCCTACACCTTAAGGAGCTGGAAAGGAATAGCAAACAAAGCCTAATGCATATAGAAGAGGGGAAAATAAAGATGAGAGGAGAAATAAACAATACAGAAACAACAAAGCAGTAGAATGGAATACGAAACAAAAAGATGGTTCTTCAAAATAATTAAGAAAATGTATCAAGCCCTAGCCAGCCTTATCAACGAGAAAAGAGGAAAATACCTAAATAAATAAAACCACAAATGAGAGAAGAGAGATCACAATCAACACCAGAAAAATTAGACAATTATAAGGGAATACTATGAAAGATTATATGCTAACATACTGGGAGACCTGGAAGAAATGGACAAATCCCCAGAAATGTGCAAATGAGCAAAATTGAAATAGGAAGAAATAGAAAATGTGAACAGACCCATAACTAGCAAAGGAATTGATCAGCAAGGCACCTGGGTGCCTCAGTGGTTGAGCATGTTGCTTTGGCTCAGGTCATGATCCCGGGGTCTTGGGGAATGAAGTCCCACATCAGTCTCCTCGCATGGAGCCTCAATTTCCCTGTGTCTATAACTCTGCCTCTCTTTTTCTCTCATGAATACATAAGTAAAAGTTGCAACCACTGTGGAACAGTCTGGAGGGTCCTCGAGAAGTTAAAAATAGGGGATCCCTGGGTTCTGAAGTGGTTTGGCGCCTGCCTTTGGCCCAGGGCGTGATCCTGGAGACCCGGGATCGAATCCCACATCGGGCTCCCGGTGCATGTAGCCTGCTTCTCCCTCTGCCTGTGTCTCTGCCTCTCTCTCTGTGACTATCATAAAAAAAATATAAAAGAAGAAGTTAAAATAGAGCTACCCTATGATTCCAAAATTGCACAGCTAGGTATTTACCCCCGAGGATACAAAAGTAGTTTAGTAGATTCGATGAGGAACACGCAGCCCAGTGTTGGTAGCAGCGTTATCAACAATATGAAACTGTGAATAGAGCCCAGATGTCCATCGACAGATGAATGGGCAGAGACGATGTGGTAAATATACACACTGCGACAATCACTCGGTCATCAGAAGGGATGAAATGAAGCCATTTACAATGACGTGGGAGAAGGGGAAAGGACTTATGCTAAATGAACTCAGTTAGAGGAAGACATATACCAAATATCATACAATTGCATTCACATGTGAATTTTAAGAAACCAAACAAACTGACAAAGGGGCGGAGGGGGGGGATGAGAGAGCAAATAAAAAACACACTATTAACCCCAGAGAATAAACTAATAAATACCAGAGGAAGGTGAGGGGGATGGGGAATCAGGCGATGGGGATAGTGGAGGGCACCTGTGGCCAGTACCAGGCGTTGTATCCAAGGGATGAATCACTATGTGATAAACCTGAAACTATATCATACTGTGTTTACAAAGAGGAATTCAAGTAAAACTTTAAAATAATAATTGGTAGTATTGATGAAAAATGTGCAAACAAGTGATAAAATCAGAAAGGCAACTGAAAATCAAATAAAGAGTCTTTAGAGTCACAAATCCCCTCCTTAGCTCAGCTCGGGAGAAGCCTGCCATGTCTATTCTGACCACAACAGAGGCCTGGATTTTGATTCTCTGGGGAAGCCACTGACTTGGTGGAGTCAGGCTATCTTTGAACCCTAAACCTAAATAGAGTACATAAAACTAAACTGCCCAAGATACTAGGAGTCCCAGTGCAGGCACATGCCAAGACCCAAAGTCTAACCATAAACAGATATAACCCTAAGCCTACACTTAAGCCCAATGTTAACCTAAACCTTTTTTTTTTATTTTTTATTTTTTTTTTGTTAACCTAACCTTAAACAAGACCTATCACTAATCGAAACCAACACAAACCCCAAGACCGAAACACATTCACTGAACCTTCCTGCCAAACCTCAACCTAACTCCTAAACCTATTCTAAACCCTTAACCCTGAGCGCTACCTTAAATCTAACCCTAACCCTAACCTCTAAACCTAAACTTAACTTAATGTACTCAAATCCTATTCCTGACCTTAACCTGTACCCTAACCCTAACCCTCTAATACTAATCCTATCTCATACCCCAAACTGTACCTTAACCCGTACCCTAAAACTAACCCCTAACCCACTCCCTAAATGTATATCTTACCCTCTTCCAAAACCGTACCCTGACCCTGACCTGTCCCTAACCCTAACACCTAACCAAACAGTAACCCTAACCCTAGTTCTAACCCCTATCCTAACCCTAACCCTCGCCCTAATTCTAAACCTAGACCGAACTATAAACCAACCCCTCACCCTAAACCCTAACCCTAACTCACACCCTAACCCCTAACCCTAACTGCAAACCTAAGCCCAACCCTAACACTAACCATAACCCTAACCCCAAATCCTAACCTCCATATGTCCTGAAGCCAAAGTGCTGGTCCTGAGGAGGACGGGGTTCCTGTCAGGGTTGACGTGGCCCCACATTTCCTCAGGCCTCACCATAAGACCTGAGGAGGCTGGGGGCTCCTGTCAGCATGGATGTGGCCCATAATCTTCCCAAACATTCACAGTGGGTTCTGAGGAGGCTGGAGACACCTGTCAGTGTGGATGCGGCACCCACATTTTTATTAGGCCTCACCACAGGCCCTGACAAGGCTGGGGTCTTCTGTCCCCATGGACGCATCCCCATATTTCCCCAAGTCTACACTGGGGGTCCTGAGGAAGTCAGCGTCCTGTTGTGTCCATGTGGCCTCAAGTCTTCCTGAAGCGTCACTGAGGTTTCTGAGGAGGCCGGGGCTCCTGTAACCATGAATGCGGCCCCCAGCTTCCAGAAGCCTCAACTTATGTTCTGAGGGGCCTGGGAGCTCCTGTCAGAGTGGACGTGGCACCACATCTTCCTGAAGCCTCCCCGCGGGTCCTGAGGCTGCTGTGGGGCTCCTGTCAGCATGGATGCGGGCCCACAATTTCCTGAAACCTCCCGCGGGTCCTGAGGTGGCTCAGGGCTCCTGTCATTGTGGATGTGAGCCCACATCTTCCTGAAGACTCCCCGCAGTTCCTGAGGTGGCCAGGGGCTCCTGTTATGGTGGATGCGGGCCCTCATCTTCCTAAAGCCTCACCGTGATTCCTGAGGAGACCGGGGCTCCTGTCAGCATGAACGTGACCCAATTTCCCCCTGAAGACTTCCCGCAGGTCCTGTGGAGGCTGCAGCTCATCAGCGTAGACGCGTCCCCACGTCCCCCCTCAGGCCTCCCCAGCACAGGCAGTTAGTGCAGGGAGAGGAGGCCTACTGCACATGCATTCCCCATGGAGGGGCCTGGGCTTGGGCGCCCCCTGCGGGACACTCAGGCGCTGCAGGAGGCTGTGTAGGAGGCAGCGTGTGCTCCATGGTCCCCACCTGCCTCCTTTCAGGCTCCAGTTGGGGCCTGTTCGCTTCGGAAACATCTCACTGAAAAGGAGCCCAACACCCGGTTTCCCCAGAATACATAAGGACAAGGAATTGGAGCCCACAGGACGTGAAATGAAATGTGGACCAGACTTTTATCACGTCATGCAAAACTCACTCAACACTTTTTCACTGTGGGCGGGACCGCGGGTTGGTGCAGCCATCCTGGAAACAGTGTGGAGGCCCCTCAGGAAGTTACAAATAGAGCCACCCTACGACAAGCAGGTGAACGGCCTGGAGCTCATTCCGAAGATACAGATGCAGTGAGACGTGGGACAACTGCACCCCAATGTCCACCGCAGCTCGATCCACAGTAGCCACACTGTGGGAGGACCTCGGTGCCCTGAGGTAGATGATGGATAAAGAGGATGGGAGATAGATGATGGTCATAGAGAGCGAAATGGTACTCAGCTATCAAAGAGAAGGAAATCTTTCCAATTGCAATGATGTGGATAGAACTAAAGATATCATGTTAAGTGAAGTAAGTCACTCGGGAAAGAGAATGACCGTGTGGTGTCATTCATAGGTGGAATTAAAGAAGCAAAGCAGATGAACTATTGTGAACGGAAGGAAAGACAAATAAGATAAAAACAGATACAGGAAACACAGACTCTTAATGATAGGAAACGAACTGAGGGTCGCTGGAGGGGTGGGGGCATAACAGGGGAAATAGGAAAGTGCTGCGTCTCACTCTGTCCTGCTTCTCCAATACTGATTTGCTGTCCAGGGTTATTTGTTGAGGAGGATGGAAGTTATGGTTTTTCTTTCCTATTTCTAAGATCTGCCACCAAGATTTTGATAGGAATGACATTGAAACTGAGGGTGGCTTCAGGAACTGTGGACATTTTCACAAGATGAGGCACCCACCCCACGAGTCTAGGACAGCCTCCCAGAGCCTGGTATGGCTCAGTGCACAAGTCTTGTGCTCCTTTGGCTCAGTCTCATTATTTATTCTCCTTGATGCTCCTGAGAAGGCCTTCACATCCTTCCTTTGCTTCTTGAGTGCTCATTGTCGGGACACAGCAAGGCTACTCTGCTCTGTAGGGTCAGTTTGTGTCCCGTGACTTTACTGAACTCACTCCTTAGTTCTAACAAGTTTTGGTGGAGGCTCTGGGTTTGCCTGTTTCTAGTTCCGTATCTTCAGCATATAGGGACAGTGTGACGTCCCCCTTCCAGTTGTGGAACCTTTTATTTTTACAGCTTAATGTCATAGAAATCCCCACTATTGAATCAAAACTAAGCCCAGGCCAAGGGCAGGGAGCCCCTATTAGAATGAGAACAGAGCTCAATGCCCTTGAAGGCCCCATATCAAAATGTAAACAGAACTCGCGAATTGCTCCAGCCCTTCTGGAGGTCCCTGAGATCAGCCCTTAAAACTAAGCTAAAACCCACCTCAGGGTCCAAGTCCCTGCTCCGCTCTGTCGGGCATACTTGGACACAAGCTCGAGGTGGTAAAAAAACCCTCGTGTGTTTGCATCAGTGTCAGCTTCTCGGAGGTTTCTCGGATTCGCAATCTTGGGCACAACAGTCTGAGATAAAAAAAGAAAACCAAAAGAAGCTCGGACGCAGGTAGAGTGAACGCAGGATTCTGAGAGAAGCGGCGGAGACCCGGGGCTTGGGGGCTCTTCTGTGGAGGCCCCTGCAGCCTGGGTGGCAGGATGCTCAGCCCCAGAGCCAGAGGACCCAGAGACCCCACCCGCACCCCGCCCATCTGGGCCTGGTCTGAGGGAGCAGCACTGTGCCGCCCGCTGGAGACCAGACAAGCTGACGCCCACCCCGCCTCGGACCCCGCAGATGCATCTCCCAGGTAGATGTGCACCTGACAATCAGCGCCATGGCCAATCCCCAGACCCTGCACAGACCACTCGCTGCCACCAAGGTGTTGGACCACAGAGGCTGCAGAGCTTCAGCTCTGCTTGGAAAGTAGGGTCCAGCTTCCTTTGTACTTTGTGCTTTATTTTCATTTTTTTTCTTTGATTCTTTTTTATTAATTACCTTATTTTAATTCTTATGTATGTACCTTATATATTTATTATTTTTACTATCATGGTACTTTAATTGTGTTTCTTATTTTGGAATTTAGAATCTTTAACAAGCAGGCCAAAATAATCTGGTGTTTTTTATTTTGGGAGGGCAGTTGTTATTGTTTTTCTTGGTTTTCCTTTTTCTTCCTTCTTTCTTTTCTGGAAAAAATAATGAGATGGTGAAATTCACCTCCAAAAAATAATATGAGGTAGTACTCACAGCCAGGAAGTCCATCAATAAAAATATATGATGTCTAACTACAGTTTAAAACAATGATTATAAAGACAGCATCTGGGCTGGAAAAAGAGCACAGAAGAAAACTAGAGAATCCCTTACTGTAGAAATATAATAATTAAAATCTAGTCAGGACAACGTTAAAAATGCTATAATTGAGATGCTGTCCCAAGTGGAAGCCTTAAAAACAAGGAAGGTTATGGACAACAAAGGCAGACTTCGGAACTCAGCTTCTTATTAAAACAATAACATTCATATCATGGGAGACCCAAGATTAAGACAGAGGAAAGGTGGGGTTTCTCAGCCATTAGAAACGACAAATACCCTCCATTTCCTTCAAAGAGAATGGAACAGGAAGTTATTATGCTGAGTGAAGTAAGTCAATCAGAGAAAGACAAATATTGTATGTTCTCAATATGGATAATAGTGAAAGGAATATAAGGGAAGGGAGAAGATATGTGTGGGAAATATCAGAAAGGGAGACAGAACATAAAGACTCTTAACTCTGGGAAAAGAACTAGGAATGATGTAAGGGGAGGAGGGCGGGGGTGGGGGTGAATGTGTGACGGGCACTGATTGGGGCACTTGACACGATGAGCACTGGTTGTTATTCTGTATGTTGGCAAATTGAACACCAATAAAAAGTAAATTTATTATTAAGTAAAAAGAAAGAAAGAAAAAAAGAAAGAAAGAAGAAAAGAAAGAAAGAAAGAAAAGAAAGAAAGAAAGAAAGAAAGAAAGAAGAAAGAAAGAAAGAAAGAAAGAAAGAAAGAGTGGCACCTGTGTGGCTCAGTTAGTTAAGCTTCTGCCTTAAGGTCAGATCATGATCCAGGTCCCAAGGAAGGCTCCCTGTTCAGCAGGGATCCGGCTTCTCCCTCACCCTCTGCCCCTCTAGCACAGGTTTTTCACTCCTCTCTCTCTCAAATAAATAAATAGCATCTTTGAAAAATAAACAGACAAACCCAGAGGGAAGAGAAATCTCCCATGTAGAAGATTTTCAAACAATATGTGCATACATTCTACCCTCAAGTTCCTGAGCATAGCTTCCCAATCTTATGTGTGGAATACACATAGTAACTTCCTTCTACAAAATATAATATGAAAAACTTAAAATAATAATGATAATATAATAATAATAAAATAATGAAGAATCACTTTACTACAGAGAAACCTGACAAACACTACCTCAGAAAGATGATCAGATCGATACCAAGACTGATAAATCATGTTGATTCTATCTATCCTTTATATGATATAATGAAAATGGCAGTATATCTCTGTATATAATCCAAAAAAACAGTTCAGTCATGAGATAAACAACAGACATAATCCAACTGAGGAAAATTTTACAAAATACTCTACTTCTCAAAGTGTTCCAGTTCAACAACAACAAGGAAAGGCTGAAAGACTGTCACAATCCAGAGCCTAAGAAAACATGAGGACAAATGGAGTGTGGTATGAGGGATGGTGATTTAGAAAAAACTAAGGAAATCTGAATAAAGTATGGTCTTTGGTTATTGCGAAAATTTTAATATTGATTCATTAGCTAATATTTGTACCGTACTGATATAAGATATCAATAATTGGAGAAATTGATGCAAGTGCATGAGAATTCTCTGTACTATCTTCTCAATTTCCCTATAAATCTTTGTTTTCTTTCTAAGAAATAAGATTTAATTTGAAAATTGACTTAAATGAATCAGGCTCCAGTGTGAAGACATTTTAAGAATCGTTGAATTATCTTTTGCCTTATTCTTAAAAAGTTCCTTCGATGGGAACAAAGTAAGAATTTTATATCAGAAGGAAAGAAAAACACTTATGAACACGCATAATGCCTTCTCAACCTGAAAAGCAGTAAAGGATAATAAATAGCAAAAATCAGATAAAAATACTTCTAGTATAATAGACACCATATTGCAAGTGCATTTAAAATTAGCAATGTATAACATTTATTTCCTTGACATTTGACTTCCAAAGAGTTCATAGTTTTCAGTGTCAGTTGAAACAGGGGAAGAATCTCAGGGAAGAATCCTTCACATAATAATAGGACCATTGGTATTAATGTCTCTCAATTATTTCCAAATCCATAAAGATGCATTTCCTGATGAGTGACTGAGCTGTGAAGAAAGAGATGAGAAACCCTCATCCCTTTGAATTACTTGTGTCAGAATATTTTAACCATAGTATTATGGATAGTAAATTATCCTGGAAACAGGAAATATGTCTCAGAGTGGAATCTGAGCAATCAGATGTGGAGAGAAAAATGCTTTAACTCGCTCCTGCAATTTAAAGACAAAGGAGAACTTTTCTATGTACAAAGACAGTTGTCAAGATAGCCTTAGGGAATAAGAGTCTGCAGCATGGAATCCTGCTGCACAGCTGGGATGCCAATGCCCCATGTCTTCCTGATCTCAAATCCCTGGGCCTGTCCCCCAACACAGGTAGCCACGCTGAGGTCATTTGCAATTTCTCTCTTAGGAGCTCCAGGGAGAGCAGCATGAGCTAGAGAGGACGGGACGGGTTCCGTGGAGGCCGAGAACTTTATGGCCATTCTACTTTCAGTTCAGTATTAGCACACGTCCAGCAATCCCAGGCCCCTGTGAAGAAGAGCTGAAATTTGCATTACTTCAGTTACTGTAAAAAAACAAAGTTTACAGCTTAATGTCTTAGAAAGCCCAACAATAGAATAAAAACTGAGCCTAAGCAAAGGGCTGGAAACCCCAATTAGAATGAGAAGAGTGGGATCCCTGGGTGGCCCAGCGGTTTGGCACCTGCCTTTGGCCCATGGCGTGATCCTGGAGACCCGGGATCGAATCCCACGTCGGGCTCCCGGTGCATGGAGCCTGCTTCTCCCTCTGCCTATGTCTCTGCCTCTCTCTCTCTCTCTCTGTGGCTATCATAAATAAATAAAAATTTAAAAAAAGATTTAGAATGAGAAGAGAGCTCAATGCACTTGAAGGCCGCATATCAAAATGTAAACAGAACTTGAGGAATTCCTCCAGCCCTTCTGGAGGTCCCCAAGACCAGCCCTTAAATCTAATCTAAAACCCTCCTCAGGGTCCAAGTCCCTGTTCCGCTGTGTGGCATATACTTGAACCCATGCTCGAGTTTGTAAAACAACCCTCGTGTGTTTGCATCGGTGTCGGCTCCTTAGTGGTTTCTTGGATTTGCCATCTTGGGCACAACACCCCCATGACGCCTCCCCACCTGGACTGACCCCTTGTCCCCTCCCACCCATGCTGACCCTCAGTCACGTCCCCGCCCACAACAGCTCGGCACAGGCTCTCACACAGTTCCACAGGCACGGTGGGCACTCCCGCCCTCCCCAGCCTCCCAGGGGAAGGAAGGAGGTTTTGGCAGGACACACTACCATGGTGGCCCCAGGGCTCCCTGCCCAGGAGAGCACCTGGTGACAGGTCGGGGTCTGTGTCCCTGATGCCAGCTCCTCCACCCGGTTATCCCACAGGAAATGAAGGAGGAGGCCCTGGTCTCCTCCAGGGACATCACGCAGGTGGACCTGGATTTCAACAGGACGTTCAGCAGTCACATCATATTTTGGGACTGCTACGGGGTAGGGTGAGGTTGAGGGTCCAGGGGGGATCAGGACCCAGGGGAGAACCGGGGCATTCCGGGTAGGGAAAATGGGACTTCTGAGGCGGGGGGCAGAACAGCAGGCAACAACACATCGCTCCATGGTAGGGTGTTGGGGATGACCTCTGTGCCCCCACACCCAGGGCCTCGGGGATGAGGAGGCCACCAGGATGGGGCCTCCAGGGGTTGCCATGGGAGCTGAACCCCAAAGAGGTGAGGGACGAACCCCTGAGAAGCAGGGGATGGGGTGGGGACATGGGGGGAAGGAACCGAACCTGGGTGCAAGGCAGAATGGCCACGGCGGGAGCAGGACACACTTCTATCCCATGAGGGTCGAACGGTTCAGAGTGACACCCACTCTCGGTGCTTTACATGTTTCTAAGTTCTATGCATTTTATTTGAGACAATTTGAAAACACACATAATATGATGAACCCCAGATAATGCCCTGGTCCAGCCAGGGACATTCACTGACCACACCCGACCCCAGGGGCTGGTGTCACAGCAAACCCCAGACTGGAGTCTCCTTTAAGTGTAGACTACTCCTTGTGCATCTTAGAGGAAGGGGATACCCTGTGTCCGCAGGCCCCCCACGACATCTCCCTCATTCCCCACTGCCACTCCATCCACCTACATCATCATCCTCAATGGCATCCCACCTACACCATCCCCCTCAAACCCACACAGCCCCACATAATCCTCACCCACTCTATACCGCAACACCATCCCCCCGTACACCATCCCCCACACTCCACCACCATCATACCCCTGCCCCCACACCATCCACCCCCACACCATCAGCACCCAGCAAGGACCCGGTGCAGGTGCACGCTGTGGGACATGCTCAGCCTCCCAGGGTTTCTCTGGATACCCTACTCCCTTCAGAAGCCCGTGTGTCCCATAGAGTACCCAGGAGTTGCAGGGAGGAGGGAAGACAGGGAGCCCCAGACAGGGTTTGTGCAGGTGAGTGGTGCAGAGGAAGCACTGTGCCCGCCTCTGCCCACTGGCCATCCTGGAGGGCGGCACACCCTGCACAGGACACCAGCCCCTAACCCAGGGGGATCAGGACTGGCCTGGCCCCGGGCTCTGTGAGGGTGGGTGTGATTTGAGCCCCCGCCCCGGCCCAACAAAAAGACTAATGGGATCCAGCCCCCACAGCCCTGTCCAGGCCTGGATTCTGGCCCCATGCTGAACGAGCCCTCTCACAGCTTTATGTGGCCTCCTGGGCCCTTGGCGTGCCCCACAGTTCCAGGTATTGACCTAGAGCAGCCCTGGGGATCCCGGGACACCAAAGGTTGGGGAGAGCAGAAGTAGGCTGGTGGGCCCCACCCACACCCACACCAGGAGGCAGGTTCTTCCAGTTGCTGGGGCCCCAGGGGCCCCGAGGCTAGAGTCCAGCTGCCCTGCAGGGACCCAGCTAGGAACCCATGAGCTACAGGTCAAGGTCAGCTCTGCTGTCCTCAGAACCATTTCTAAGGCTGAAACCTCAGGATACACACCCCCACCCGGAGTCCACACATGCTCCCAGGTGGGGTCTCCAGCACTCGCATTGCCACCCATGTGATTCTTGCCCTCTCCTAAAGGACAGAATGGTCTCCTTCCCCAGGGGAAGGCACGCACCCTGAGCTCTGAGCCCATTTGCTGTAGAATATCAATAAAGTGTTGTGATGTGAAAATGCACAGCCAGCCTGTTTCTGTGTCTCCCAGAACTCTGTGCACGGGGCATGGAGAGACCCACAGAGAGGAGGAGGGGGCAACACCCAGGCCCCAAATAGCCCCTGCTTGGGCACTGCAAGGCACACACAGTTGACGTACTCACGTGCCTTCCAGGGACGGCCAGACACCAGGGTCATGACCCCACAGACTATACTGGGACTCAGCCTGTGCCCCATGGGCCAGGAGGGCCTGGGACAGAGTGACAGCCAGGGAGCCTCAGGTCACCAGGGTCTGTGTAAAGCGACCTGGGAGGTCTGTGTTCCCTCTGTCAAGGGGCCTGGGGCTGGCTGGTTTCTGGGGCACTTCCTGCCATCCCTGCATCTCTGTGCCTGTGTGCCTGGGGAACAGAGGGCCTGCGAGGCGGTCAGTGGGACCCAGGAAGGGATGTCAGGACAGCAGGCCCTTGTGTTGTGCCCAAGATTGCAAATACAAGAAAACACCGATGAGCCGACACCGATGAAAACTCCCGAGGATATCTTTACAAGCTGGAGCTTGAGTCCAAGTGCACCCGACACAGCGGAGCAGGGATTTAGACCCTGAGACTAAGAGGCGTAGCAGCTTTATAGGGGCCAGTGGCCCTTGGGATACACAGAAAGTTGCACAGTCATGTCGGTCCACATGCAGGTGGCCGATTGAAATCCACCTTACCTTATGGGATCCACTTGACCTGGCATATTACTTTGGTCAGAAACGGCCCGCAGTTTTGGTGGGCACAAAGCAGGGTTACATTCTTATGAGCAGATTTCTGATTAGGGTGTGCCGAGTGGCTTGACTGGGTTGGGCAGCGCCTTAAGCCATAAGCAGGTCATGTGGGGGTCATAGGGGAGGTGGCGGGTGTAGCACTAAATAGAATCAGTCCTGCTCTGCTTGTCCAGGGGTAGGGGATTTTTGTTAAATTTCCTGGGTCCCACACTTGCAGCTCACGCACCTGGGCCACCCTCACCAGGTGGACTCACTGTGCACACCTTGTGGTGTTGGATCTCTCACACCAGCGTGTAGAGGGCACCCTCCTCGCCCTAGTGAGTAGGGGCTTGTTGAGCATGGGGCTCGGCATGATGGCCAGGCAGCACAGGGTACCGAGGAACCACAGCCCCCTCACCACCCCTACTCCAGCTCCATGGCTCCCTGTAGTGTGCACCCGGCTCCTCTGAGATCCCCCCAGGGTGGCCCGGAGGTCTGGCTCCCTGCTGGAGAGGCATCGGGGAGAAGAGAAGAGGCCGGGGCACAGTGGGACCCACTGCCGGACATAGGAATGTGGCGGAACCGGACCTTCCAGCTCACCTGACCCTCCAGTGGAAAGTCACTGCATGAGCGAGGCTTGGGTCAGCCAGGAGAGCCCAGCAAGCCGCCGAGTGCCAGCACCAGAAAAGATGTTGTGCCAACCATATCGGTGTTTGGGTTACCCAGCCAGAGGATCAGATAGCTGCACATGATAGCTGCATGTAATAGACACACACACACCCCAAAACCAACAAAAGACGGAATCCCCCAATGTTGTCAAACAGCAGTTGGATGTTTACATACACGACGGTGTGGTCCCCAATAGGATACATGGAAGACGCTATAAGCTATAATTGCAGAGGTGCTGGAGACACGGAGATGTGCCTGCTGGGTTCCAAAAAGGAGCGCAGAGGGGCAGGAAGCATCCTACGGAGGGGGGGGCATGATGAGCATGTGCTTTGGCTAAGGTCATGATCCCGGGGTCCTGGGGAATCATGTCCCACATCAGGCTCCCTGCATGGAGCCTCATTTTCCCTCTGCCTATACCTCTGCCTCTCTGTGTCTCTCATGAATACATAAATAAAATCTTTAAAAAAGAAAAAAGATAGAAAGATGAGAAAGGACCCAAATAAAATCACAAATGAGAAAAGAGAAATAACAACCAACACTACAGAAATACAAATGATAATAAGAGAATATGATGAAAAATTCCATGCCAGAACCTAGAACCTGGAAAAAATTGATCAATTCCTAGATATACATATATATATACACACACACAAAAATGAAAAATGAAGAAATAAGAAATTTGAACAGACAGTTAACCAGCAAAGAAATTGAATCAGCAATCAGGGATCTCCCAACAGGAGACACTTAGATCAATAGAACAGAATGGAAAGCTAAAACAAGATACAAACATGTATCTATTTTCCAAAAATGGACAACAAGGCAGGAAGGAATATCCAATGGCATAAAGACAGTCTCTTCAACAAACCCTAACCCTGACCCCAGGATAAGAACAAATGGTGTTGGGAAAACCAGGCAGCCACATGCAGAAGAACAAAACTGGACCACTTTCTTACACCATATATATAAAAAATAAATTCAAAACGGATGAAAGACCTAAATGTGAGACCTGAAACTATACAAAGAAGAAAAGATAGGCAGCAACGTCTTTGACATTGGCCATTGGATGTTCTTTCTAGATATGCCTCTGAGGTGAGGGAAACAAAAGCAAACATCCTATTGGGACTTCATCAAATTGAAAAGCTTCTGCAAAGTGAAGGAAACAACCAACGCTAAAAGGCAACATACAGGAAGAGGGGAAAGATGGCGGAAGAGTAGGGTCCCCAAGTCACCTATCCCTACCAAATTACCTAGATAACCTTCACGTCATCCTGAAAATCTACGAATTCGGCCTGAGATTTAAACAGAGACCAGATCTAATGCTACAGTGAAAAAAGTTTGTGCAACTATCAAGGTAGGAAGATGGGAAAAAGAAATAAAGAAACAAAAGGCATCCAAGGGGGATGGGCCCCACGAGGAGCCGAGCTAATGCCAGGCCGAGTGCCCCCGGGTCAGGAGAGCTCTGTCCCAGAGAATCAGGAACTGCACCAATCTTCCAGGGTGGAATGGGCCTGCAGGGATTCAGAGCAGGACCCCAGGAGGGCGGGGATACCCTCGGGCTCCATGGGACACTAACAGACACCTGCACTCCCAAGAGAGTGCATCGAGCTCCTGAAGGGCTGCAGGGCACATGCATGACCCAGGAGCAGCTCTGAGGGGCTCGGGTGGTGGCTCTCTGTGGAGAGGGCTGCGGGTCCCTGGGAGCAGCTAGGCGGCGGTGCCTAGGGCAGAGGAAGAGGCTCCGTGTGGAGGGGGCTCATGGCTCCAGGAGCAGCTCATAAGGGCTGGGGCGGCGGCTTTGTGGAGAGGCGGCTGCACAGCCGGGAGCGAGAATCCAACAGCAAAGGCCCCAGAGCATGGGGCCCGGGAATTCGGCCTCCCACGGGACAGGCAGAGGCCTGGAGGGCCCAGGACAGCAAGGACGCACCTGCCCAGAGCTGAGCAGATCAGCAGCCCCACACCGGAAGCTCCAGGCCCTGCAGATGGACTGCTCTGGAGTTATGGCGGGGGCTGAATACAAGTTTTCAGATATGGCCGCTGCCACTGGGGTTGTTCCTCTTGGGTGTCGCGGGGTAAACAAGCCCCACTGAGCGCTTCACCAGGCAGGGAGAGAGGAGCTCCCCCAAGGGCTAACACCTGAAAATCAGCACAATATGACCCTCCCACACAATACCAACTAAACAAACAAGTTCCAGGGAAAGTCAAGGGACTTAAAGTATACAGAATCAGAAGATACTCCCCCGTGTTTTTTTTTTTATTTCTGATTGCTTTCCCCACCATTTCCCCCCCTTTCTTTCTTTTTCTTTCTCATTTTATTCTCTTTTTTTGCTTTTTTTCCTCTTTTTTCCTTTTCTTTTCCACTTCTCTTTCCTTCTTTCTCTCCTCTCTTTTTCTCCTTTTCCCAATACAACTTCTTTTTGGCCCCTCTGCACTGAGCAAAGTGACTAAAAGGAAAACATCACTTAAAAAGAAAAAAACAGTCCGCTCTCCTACAGAGTTACAAATCTGGATTAAAATTCAATGTCAGAACAACAATTCAGAAGCACTATTATACAGCTACTGGTGGCTCTAGAAAAAAACATAAAGGACTCAAGAGACTTCATGACTGCAGAATTTAGATCCAATCAGGCCGAAATTAAAATCAATTGAATGAGATGCAATCCAAACTAGAAGTCCTAATGACCAGGGTTAATGAGGTGGAAGAACGAGTGAGTGACATAGAAGACAAGTTGATGGCAAAGAGGGAAACTGAGGAAAACAGAGACAAACAACTAAAAGACCAGGAAGACAGATTAAGGGAAAAAAACGACAGCCTGAGAAAGAAAAACCTATGTGAAATTGGGGTTCCCAAGGGTGCTGAAATGGACAGAGGGCCGAATATGTATTGGTACAAATCATAGCTGAAAATTTTCCTAATCTGGGAAGGGAAACAGGCATTCAGATCCAGGAAATAGGAGATCTCTCCCGAAATCAATAAAACCTGTCCAACACCTCGACATTTAATAGTGAAGCTTGCATATTCCAAAGATAAAGAGAAGATCCTTAAAGCAGCAAGAGACAAGAAAATCCTGACCTTTATGGGGAGGAGCATTAGGGTAACAGCAGACGTCTCCACAGCGACCTGGCAGCCCAGAAAGGGCTGGCAGGATATATTCAGGGTCCTCCATGAGAAGAATATGCAAACAAGAATACTTTATCCAGCAAGGCTCTCCTTCAAAATGGAAGGAGAGATAAAGAGCTTTCAAGACAGGCAGGAACTGAAAGAATATGTGACCTCCAAACCAGCTCTGCAAGAAATTTTAAGGGGGATTCTTAAAATTCCCCTTTAAGAAGAAGTTCAGTGGATCAATCCACAAAAACAAGGACTGAATAGATATCATGATGACACCAAACTCATATCTGTCGATAGTAACTCTGATTGTGAAAGGGCTTAATGACCCCATCAAAGGTGCAGGGTTTCAAACTGGATAAAATGCAGGATCCATCTATTTGCTGTATAGAAGAGACTCAGACAGAAGGACACGTACAATCTGAGAATAATGGGTTGGCGAAACATTTACCATTCAAATGGTCCTAAAAGAAAGCAGGGGTAGCCATCCTTATATCAGGTAAACTAAAATTTACCCCGAAGATTGTAGTGAGAGATGAAGACGGACACTAAATCATACTTAAAGGATCTATCCAACAAGACGACTTAACAATCCTCAATATAAATGCCCCGAATGTGGGAGCTGCCAAATATTTAAACCAATTAATAATGAAAGTGAAGAAATACTTAGATAATTATTATCTTATACTTGGTGACTTCAATCTAGCTCTTTCTACCCTCGGTAGGTCTTCTAAGCACAACATCTCCAAAGAAACGAGAGCTTTAAATGATACACTGGAGCAGATAGATTTCACAGAAATCTATAGAACTTTACATCCAAACTGAACTGAATAAACGTTCTTCTCAAGTGCACATGGAACTTTCTCCAGAATTGACCACATGCTGGGTCACAAATCACATCTGAACCGATACCAAAAATTCAGATCGTCCCCTGCATATTCTCAGACCATATGCCTTGAAATTAGAACTAAATCACAACAAGAAGTTTGGAAGGACTTCAAACACGTGGAGGTTAAGGACCATCCTACTAAAAGATGAAAGGGTCAACCAGGAAATTGAGCAACAATTAAAAAGTTTCATGGAAACTAATGAGAATGAACATACAACCGTTCAAAATCTTTGGGATGCAGCACAAGCAGTCCTAAGGGGGAAATACATCACAATACAAGCATCCATTCAAAAACTGGAAAGAATGGAAATACAAAAGCTAACCTTACTCATAAAGCAGCTAGAGAAAAAAACAGCAGATAGATCCTACACCCAAAAGAATAAGAGAGTTAAATAAAATTCAAGCAGGTCTCAAAGGAAATCGAGACCAGAAGAAATGTGGAACAGATCAACAAAACAAGGAGTTGGTTCTATGAAAGAATTAATACCATATATAAAACATTAGCCAGTCTTATTAAAAAGAAGAGAGAGAAGACTCAAATTAATAAAATCATGAATGAGAAAGGAGAGTTCAACACCAACACCAGGGAAATACAAACGATTTTAAAAACATATTATGAACAGCTATACGGAAATAAATTACACAATGTAGAAGAAATTGACGCATTCCTGGAAAGCCACAAACTACCAAACTGGAACAGGAAGACATAGAAAACCTAAACAGACCAATAACCAGAGAGGAAATTGAAGCAGTCATCCAAACCTCCCAAGACACAAAAGTCCAGGACCAGATGGCTTCCCAGGGGAATTCTATCAAATGTTTAAAGAAGAAACCATACCTCTCCTACTAAAGCTGTTTGGAAAATAGAAAGAGATGGAGTCCTTCCAAATTAGTTCTATGAAGCCAGAATCACCTTAACTCCAAAACCAGACAAAGACCCCACCAAAAAGGAGAATACAGACCAATAGCCTTGATGAAAATGGATGCAAAAATTCTCAACAGGATACTAGCCAATAGGATCCAACAATACATTAAGAAAATTATTCACCATGACCAAGTAGGACTTATCCCTGGGACATAAGGTTGGTTCAACACTCGTAAAACAATCAATGTGATTCATCGTATCAGCAAGAGAAAAACCAAGAACCATATGATCCTCTCATTAGATGCAGAGAAAGCATTTGACAAGATAGAGCATCCATTCCTGATCAAAACACTTCAGAGCGTAGGGATAGAGGGAACATTCCTCGACATCTTAAAAGCCATCTAGGAAAAGTCCACAGCAAATGTCATTCTCAATGGGCAGGACTTGGAGCCTTTCCCCTAAGATCAGGAAGAAGGCAGGGATGTCCACTCTCACCACTCCTATTCAACGTAGTACTGGAAGTCCTAGCCTCAGCAATCAGACAACAAAAAGACATTAAAGGCATTCAAGTTGGCCAAAAAGTAGTCAAACTCTCCCTCTTCACCGATACCATGATACTCTACCTAGAAAACACAAAACCCTCCCCCCAGGATTGCTAGAAATCATACAGCAATTTGGTAGCGTTGCAGAATACAAAATCAATGCCCAGAAATCAATGGCATTTCTATACAATAACAATGAGACTGAAGAAAGAGAAACTAAGGAGTCAATCTCATTTACAATTGCACCCAAAAGCATAAGATACCTAGGAATAAACCTAACCAAGGAGGTAAATGATCTATACCCTAAAAACTATAGAAAACTTCTGAAAGAAATTGAGGAAGACACCAAGAGATGGAAAAATATTCCATGCTCATGGAATGGCAGAATTAATATTGTGAAAATGTCAATGTTACCCAGGCCATGTTCACGTTTAATGCAATCCCTATCAAAGTACCATGAAATTTCTTCACAGAGTTAGAACAATTTATTTTAAGATTTGTGTGGAAACAGAAAAGACCCCGAATAGCCAGGGGGATTTTAAAAAAGAAAACCATATCTGGGGGCATCACAATGCCAGATTTCAGGTTGTACAACAAAGCTGTGTTCACCAAGACAGTGTGGTACTGGCACAAAATTAGACACATAGATCAATAGAACAGAATAGAGAATCCAGAAGTGGACCCCGAATTTTATGGTCAATTCATATTTGATAAAGGAGGAAAGACTATCCATTGGAAGAAAGACAGTCTCTTCAATAAATGGTGCTGGGAAAATGGATATCCACATGCAGAAGGATGAAACTAGACCACTCTATTTCACCATACACAAAGATAAACTCAAAATGGATAAAAGATCTAAATGTGAGACAAGAGTCCATCAAAATCCTAGAGGAGAACACAGGCAACACCTTTTTGAACTTGGCCGCAGTAACTTCTTGCAAGATACATCCACGAATGCAAAAGAAACAAAAGCAAAAATGAGCTACTGTGACTTCATCAAGATAAGAAGCTTTTGCACAGCAAAGGATACAGTCAACAAAACTAAAAGACAACTTACAGAATGGGAGAAGTTATTTGCAAATGACGTATGAGATAAAGGGCTAGTTTCCTAGATCTATAAAAAATTCTTAAAATCAACACTAAAGGAACAAACAATCCAATCATGAAATGGGCAAAAGACATGAACAGAAATCTCACAGACGAAGACATAGACATGGCCAAAATGCACATGAGAAAATGCTGTGCATCACTCGCCTCAGGGAAATACAAATCAAAACTACAATGAGATACCACCTCACACCAGTGAGCATGGGGAAAATGAACAAGGCAGGAAACCAAAAATGTTGGAGAGGATGCGGAGAAAACCTACACTGTTGGTAGGAATGTGATCTGGTGCAGCCACTCTGGAAAACTGTGTGGAGGTTCCTCAAAGAGTTAAAAATAGACCTGCCCTATGACCCAGCAATTGCACTCTTGGGGATTTACCCAAAATATTCAGATGCAATGAAATGCCGGGACACCTGCACCCCGATGTTTTTAGCAAGAATGTCCATAATACCGAAACTGTGGACGGAGCCATGGTGTCCATCGAAAGATGAATGGATAAAGAAGATGTGGTTTTTGTATACAATGGAATATTACTCAGCCATTAGAAACAACAAATACCCACCATTTGCTTCTACGTGGATGGAACTGGAGGGTATTATGCTAAGTGAAGTAAGTCAATCGGAGAAGGACAAACGTATGTTCTCATTTAATTAGTTAATATAAATAACAGTGAATGGGAATATAAGGGAATGGAGAAGAAACGTGTGGGAAATATCAGAAAGGGAGACAGAACATAAAGACTCCTAACTCTGAAAAAGGAACAAGGGATGCTGGAAGGGGAGGAGGGCGGGGAGTGCGGGTGAATGGGTGAAGGGCACTGAGGGGGTCCCTTGCCGGGATGAGCACTGGGTGTTATTCTGTTGTTTGGTAAATTGAACACCAATAAAAAATAAATTTATTTGAAAAAAAAGTTCAAACAACTAAATACTGATGCTGCCAACATGGGAGTACGTAAATCTAGAAACCAATTAACAACAAACATACAGGAACTCACTGATAATAATACAATGACAGGGGATTTTAAAACCTACCCACTTATGGCAATGGACCGATCGTCTATGCAGAAAATCAACAGGGGAACAATAGTCTTGACACACTGGACCACAGGGACTCAACAGATATAGTCTGAACATTTCTTCCTAAAGCAGAATACACATTCCTTTCAAGTGCACATGGGACATTCTCCAGAACAGATCATATCATGGCCCACAAATCAGCCCTCAACAGGTACAACAGGTAGAAGAAGGTTGATATCACACCCTGTACATTTTCAGACCATGACTCTATGAAACTCGAAGTCAACAGTAAGAAAAAAATTGGACAGACCAAAAATACGTGGAGATTATGAATATCCTACTAGAGAATGAATGGAGCAACCAGGAAATTAAAGATCAAATTTAAAACAAATGAAAATTAAAACGTTTCTCCAAACCTCTGGGATGTTGCAAAGGCAATCCTAAGAGGGAAGTACATAGCAATCCAGGCCTATCTCAAGAAACAAGAAGTCTCCAATACATAACCTAACCCTACGCCCAATAGGCTGGAAAAGGAATAGCAAACAAAGCCTAAAGCCTACAGAAGAAGGGAAAAAATAAAGACGAGAGAAGAAATAAACAATGCAGAAAAAAGCAAAACAGTAGAATGGAATAATGAAACTAAGAGCTGGTTCTTCAAAATAATTTAAAAAATGGATCAAGCCTTAGCCAGCCTTATCAACGAGAAAAGAGAAAAGACCTAAATAAATAAAATCACAAATGAGAGAAGAGAGATGACAATCAACACCAGAAAAATTAGACAATTATAAGGGAATACTATGAAAGATGATATGCTAACAAACTGGGAGTCCTGGAAGAAATGGACAAATCCTTAGAAATGTGCAAACGAGCAAAACTTAAATAGAAAAAATAGAAAATATGAACCCACCCATAACTAGCAAAGAAATTGAATCAGCAAGGCACCTGGTTGCCTCAGTGTTTTAGCATCTGCTTTGGCTCATGTCATGATCCTGGGAGAATCACGTCCCACATCAGGCTCCCCACATGGTGCCTCATTTTCCCTCTGCCGATTACTCTGACTCTCTGTGTCTCTCATGAATACATAAATAAAGGTGCAGCCACTGTGGAAAACAGTCTGGAGGGTCCTCGAGAAGTTAAAAATGGGGATACCGGGGATCCCTGGGTGGCGCAGCGGTTTGGCGCCTGCCTTTGGCCCAGGGCGCGATCCTGGAGTCCCGTGATCGAGTCCCACGTCGGGCTCCCGGTGCATGGAGCCTGCTTCTCCCTCTGCCTGTGTCTCTGCCTCTCTCTCTCTCTCTCTCTCTCTCTGTGACTATCATAAATAAATAAAAAATTTAAAAAAAAATTTTAAAAAATGGGGATACCTGGGTGCGCAGTGGTTTGGCGCCTGCCTTTCGCCCAGGGCCTGACCCTGGAGACCCGGGATCGAATCCCACGTCGGGCTCCCGGGGCATGTAGCCTGCTTCTCCTTCTATCTGTGTCTCTGCCTCTCCCTCTATCATAAAAAAAATTCTTTTTTAAAAGAAGTTAAAAATAGAGCTACCCTACAATTCCAAAATTGCACAGCTAGGTATTTACCCCGAGGATACAAAAGTAGTTTAGTAGATTTGAAGAGGAACACGCAGCCAAGTGTTGGTAGAAGCATTATCAACAACAGCAAAACTGTGTATACACCCCAGATGTCCATCGACAGATGAATGGGCAGAGACGATGTGGTAAATATACACACTGCGACATCACTCGGTCATCAGGAAGGATGAAATGAAGCCATTTACAATGACGTGCGAGAAGTGGAAGACACTTATGCTAAATGAACTCAGTCAGAGAAAGACAGATACCAAATACCATACAATTGCATTCACATGTGAATTTTAAGAAACCAAACAAACTGGCAAAGGGGCAGAGGGGGGGATGAGAGAAGCAAACAAACAAACAAAAAAAACAGACTCTTAGTCACAGAGAATAAAGTAATCAATACCAGAGGAAGGTGGGGGGGATGGGGAATCGGGATGGGGATAGTGGAGGTCACCTCTGACCAGTACCAGGCGTTGTATTCAAGGGTTGAATCACTATGTGGTAAACCTGAAACTATATCATACTGTGTTTACAAAGAGGAATTCAAGTAAAACTTTAAAATAATAATTGGTAGTATAGAGGAAACATGTGCGCACAAGAGATAAAATCAGAAAGGCAACTGAAAATCCAAACAGTCTTTAGAGCCACAAATCCCCTCCTTAGCTCAGCTCAGGAGAAGCCTGCCATGCCTATTCTCACCCCAGCAGAAGCCTGGATTTTAATTCTCTGGGGAGGCCACTGACTTGGTGGAGTCAGGCTATCTTTGAACCTGAAACCTAAATAGAGGGCATAAAACTAAACTACCCAAGATGCTAGGATTCCCAGTGAGGCACATGCCAAGACACAAACTCTAACCATACACAGACATAACCCTAACCATACACTTAAGCCTAATGTTAAGGTCATCCTTAAACAAGAACGATCACTAATCAAAAACCAAACACAAACCCCAAGACTGAAACACATTGACTGAACCTTCCTGCCAGCCCTCACTCTAACTCTTAAACCTATTCTAAACCCTTAACTCTGACCCATACCTTAAATCTAACCCTAACCATAACCTCTAACCCTAACCTTATCTTAATGTACTCAAATCCTAATCCTAACCTTAACCTGTACACTAACCCTAACCCTCTAATACTAATACTATCTCATACCCCAAACTGTACACTAAACTGTACCCTAAAACTAATCCCTAACCCACTGCCTAACCCTCTTACCCTTTTCCAAAACCGTACCCTGACCCTGACCTGCCCTTAACCCTAACCCCTAAACAAACACTAAACCTAACCCTAGCCCTAACCCCTATCCTAAACCTAACCCTCACCCTAAGCCTAAACCTAGCCCTAACTTTATCTCTAACCCCTAACCCTAAACACTAACACTAACTCACACCCTAACTTGTAACCCTAACTGCAAATCTAGCCCAACCCTAACTCTAACCATAACCCAAACCCCAACTCCTAATCTCCTGCCCTAATCCCTAAAGTCTAAACCCTAACCCTAACTCTAACTCCTGTCCCTAACCCAAACCCCCATCGTAACTCCTAACCACTTACCCTTACCCTTATCCCTCACCCTAACCTCTAATCCATAACCATAAGCATAATGACTGACCCCTAACATGACTAACCCCTAGGCCTAACCACAAACTGCCTCCCCTCCCCTGACCGTACCATTCATTCTACCCATTCACTTACCCTATGGTTTTGAGGAGTCCCTTCTGACATGGAAGAGGCCCAAAATGGCGTCTCCAGTGTCCTCCAGGGGGTCCTGAGGACGCCGGGCTCCTGTGAGCGTGGATGTGGCTCTACGTGTTCCAGAGTCATAGTCAGCGGGTCCTGAGTACGCCAGGTCTCCTGTCATAGTGGAGTATTCCTCACATCCTCTGGAAGCCTCACAGCAGTTTCTCAGGAGGCCGGGGGCTCCTGTCAGCCTGGACATGGCCCCATGTCCCCTGAAAACTCACCGCAAGTCCTGAGGAGGTTGTGGGTTCCTGTCAGCCTAGACGCAGCCCCATGTGTCCTGAAGCCAAAGTGCAGGTCCTGAGGAGGACGGGGGTCCTCTCAGACTTGACGTGACCCCAGAATTTCCTCAGCCTCACCATAAGACCTGAGGAGGCTGGGGGCCTCTGTAAGAATGGACGTGGTCCCAAATCATCCCAATCATTCACAGTGGGTCCTTAGGAGGCCAGAGACTCCTGTCAGTGTGGATTCAGCTTCCACATTTTTCTTAGGCCTCACCACAGGCTCTGACAAGGCTGGGGTCTTCTGTCTGCATGGACGCATCCCGATATTTCCCAATGTCTACACCGGGGGTCCTGAGGACATCAGCGTCTGGTTGTGTGGACATGGCCCCACGTCCTCCTGAAGCGTCACCGCAGGTTCTAAGGTGGCCGGGGCTCCTGTCACTGTGGATGCGGCCCCCAGCTTCCAGAAGACTCAAATTATGTCCTGAGGGGCCCATTAGCTCCTGCCAGAGTGGTCGCAGTGCCACATGTTTCAGAAGCCTCCCCGCATGTCCTGACGTGGCCCAGGGGCTCCTATCAGCATGGATGCGGGCCCACATCTTACTGAAGCCTCCCCATGGGTCCTGAGGCAGCCCAGGGACTCCTCTCAGGGTGGGTGTGGGCCAACTATTTCCTGAAGCCTCCTGGGAGGTCCTGAAGCGGTCCAGGGTCTCCTGTCAGGGTGGATGTGGACCCACATCTTCCTGAAGCTTCACCGTGTGTCGTGAGGAGACTGGGACTCCTGTCAGCGTGAACGCTGAGCAATATCCCCCTGAAGACTCCCCACAGGCTCTGAGGAGGCTGTGCTCATCAGCGTGGATATGTCCCCCCGTCTTCCTCAGGCCTCCCCAGCACAGGCTCGCTCCTGTTACCGGAGGCAGAGGAGGCCTACTGCGCATGAGTGCCCCCTGTGCAGTGCCTGGGCTCGGGCGACCCCTGCGGGATGCTCAGATGCTACAGGAGGCTGTGCAGGAGGCACCTGCCCATCCCTGGGCCCACCTCTGCCTCCTTCCAGGCTCCAGCTGGGGCCTGTTAGCTTCGGAAACATCTCACTGAAAAGGAGCCCAACACCCGGGTTCCTCAAAAATACTTAAGGAGAAGGAATTGGAGCCCAAAGGACACGAAATGAAATGTGGACCAGACTTTTACCACGTCCTGTAAAACTCACTCAACCCTCTTCCACTGTGGGCGGGACAGCACGCTGGTGCAGCCGCCCTGGAAACAGTGTGGAGGCCCCTCAGGAAGTTACAAATAGAGCCGCCCTGCGACCAGCAGGTGTATGGCCTGGACCTCACTCCGAAGATCAGATGCAGTGAGACTCGGGACACCAGCACCCCAATGTCCACAGCAGACATGTCCACAGTAGTCACATTGTGGGAGGAGCCTCGGTGCCCTCTGACTGATGATGGATAAAGAGGATAGGAAATAGATGATGGTCATAGAGAGAGGAATGGCACTCAGCTATCAAAGAGAAGGAAATTTTGCCATTTGCAATGACGTGGATAGAAGTAGAGGGATCATCTTAAGTGAAATAGGTCAGTCAGAAAAGAGAATGACCGTGTGGTGTCATTCATAGGTGGAATTAAAGAAGCAAAGCAGATGAACAACTGTGAAGGGAAGGAAAAACAAATAAGATGAAAACAGATGCAGGGAATACAGACTCTTATATATAGGAAACAAACTGATTGTCGCTGCAAGGGAGGGGACGAGGGAGGGGATAACAGGGGACCAGCATGAAGGAGGGCACATGATGTCACGAGGACTGCTGTTAGCTCCAACTGGTGAATCCCTGAATTCATCCTCTGAAAGTATAATACACTATATGTTAATTAATGGGCTTTAAATTAAATTAAGTTAAAAAATCATTTGTATCAGAGCACGTTTCCTACTGGACTTTCTGTTCTGCTCCTTCAGCTTATGCTGGGACCACCCTCGTGGGTCTGGTTTGTTTACGTAGGCATCAGGCCTCGTCCATGGACCAGCCCTGGGCTAGAACTCATGACCCCGAGATCAGGACTGGAGGTGAGGTCAAGAGTAAGATGCTTAACCAACGGAGCCAGGCGGAGTCCCGAAGACAACACTGCTTTATCCTTTGTCTCTGTGACATCGTTTGTTTTATTATTCTTTTAAAATATTTTTTTAATTTTTTAGTTAACTTATAGTCAGAGAGAGAGACAGAGACACAGGCAGAGGGAGAAGCAAGCTCCATGCACTGGGAGCCCGACGTGGATTCGATCCCGGGTCTCCATGTTCGCGCCCTGGGCCAAAGGCAGGCGCCAAACCGCTGTGCCACCCAGGGATCCCTGTGACATCGTTTGAAATAGGAAAGTGCTGCGTCCCGCTCTGTCCTGCTTCTCCAATACTGATTTACTCTCCGGGGTCATTTGTGGGGGCTATTGGATGTTTTGGGTTTTTTTTTCCTATGTATAGGATCTGCCACCATGACTTGACAGGAATGACATTGAAATTGAGGGTGGCTTCAGGAACTGTGGATATTTTCACAAGATGAGGCTCCAAACCAATGAGCCCAGGACGGCCTCCCAGAGCCTAGTGTGGCTCAGTGCACAAGTCTTGTGCTCCTTTGGTACAGTCTCATTATTTATTCTCTGTGATGCTCCTGAGAAGGGATTCACGTCCGTCATTTCCTTCCTGATTGCTCATTGTCTGGACACAGCAAGCCCCACAATAGAATAAAAACTGAGCTCAGGCCAAGGGCAGGAAGCCCCTATTAGAAAAGATCCACTGCCCTTGAAGGCCCATATCAAAATGTAAACAGAACTTGAGGAATTGCTCCAGCCCTTCTGGAGGTCCCCGAGACCAGCCCTTAAAACTAAGGAAAAACCCACCTCGGGGTCCAATTCCCTGCTCCGCTGTGTCAGGTATACTTGGCCAAAGATTGAGCTTGTAAATAGTCCCTCGTGTGTTTGCATCGGAATTGGCTTCTCGGTGGTTTCTCAGATTCGCAATCTTGGGCACAACAGTCTGAGATAAAAAAACAAAACCAAAAGAAGCTCGGACGCGGGCAGAGAGAAAGCAGGGTTCTGAGAGAAGCAGCGGAGACCTGGGGGCTTGGGGAATCTTCTGTGGAGGACATGCAGACTGTGGGTGGAATGCTCAGCCCCAGAGTCAGAAGACCCAGAGACCCCACCCGCATAGCGCCCATCAGTGTAGAGTCTCAGGGAGCAGCACAACACTGCCCACTGGAGGCCAGAAGTGCTGACGCCCACCCCGCCTCTGACCCCGCAGGTGCATCTCCCAGGCAGATGTGCACCTGACAATCAGCGCCATGGCCAATCTCCAAACCAGCACAGACCACTCGCTGCCACCAAGGTGTCGGACCACAGAGGCTGTAGAGATTCAGCTCTGCCTGGAAAGTATGGTCTAGTTTCCTTTGTACTTTGTGCTTTATTGTCATTAATTTTCTTTGATTCTATTTTATAAATTGCCTTATTTTATTTTTATGTATGTACCTTATACATTTCTTATTTTTAGTTTCATGGTACTTTAATTTTGTTTCTTATTTTGGGATTTAGAATCTTTTAACAATCAGGCCAAAATAATTTGGTGGTTTTTTTGGGAGGGCAGTTTTTATTGTTTTTCTTTTTCTTCCTTCTTTCTTTTCTTGGAAAAAATAAAGAGATGGAGAAATTCGCCTCCATAAAATAACATGAGGTAGTACTCACAGCCAGGAAGTCCATCAATACAAATACATGATGTCTAACTACAGTTTAAAACAATGATTATAAAGATAGCATCTGCGCTGGAAAAAGAGCACAGAAGAAAATTAGAGAATCCCTTACTGTAGGAATAAAAGAACTAAAATCTAGTCAGGCCAACGTTAAAAATGCTATAACTGAGATGCAGTCCCAAGTGGAAGCCTTAAAAACAAGGAAGTTTATGGACCACAAACGCAGACTTGGAAACTCAGCCACTTATTAAAACAATAGCATTCATATCATGGGAGACTCAGAAGACGAAAAGAGTGAAAAGGTGGGCCTTGCTCAGCCATTAGAAATGACAAATACCCACCATATCCTTCAACGTGGATGGAACTGGAAGGTATTATGCTGAGTGAAGTAAGTTAATCAGAGAAGAACAAATATTGTATCTTCTCATTCACTTGGGGGATATAGACAATAGTGAAAGGGAATATAAGGGAAGGGAGATGAAATGTGGGGGAAATATCAGAAAGGGAGACAGAACATAAAGACTCCTAAATCTGGGAAACGAACTAGGGGTGATGGAAGGGGAGGAGGGCAGGGGTGGGGGTGAATGTGTGATGGGCACTGAGGGGGGCACTTGACGGGATGAACACTGGGTGTTATTCTGTATGTTGGCAAATTGAACACCAATAAAAAGTAAATTTATTATTAGATAGAAAGAAAGAAAGAAAGAAAGAAAGAAAGAAAGAAAGAAAGAAAGAAAGAAAGAAAGAAAGAAAGAAAGAAAGAAAGAAAGGCACCTGGGTGGCTCAGTCTGTTAAGCTTCTGCCTTAGGGTCGGATCATGATCCAGGTCCAAGGAAGGCTCCCTGTTCAGCAGGGAACCTGCTTCTCCCTCCCCCTCTGCCCCTCTAGCACATGTTTTTCACTCATCTCTCTCTCAAATAAATAAATAGCATCTTTGAAAAAGAAACAAACAAACCCAGAGGGAAAAGAAATCTCCCATGTAGAAGATTTTCAAACAATTTGTGCAGACATTCCACCGTCAAGTTCATGAGCATGCTTCCCACTCTTATGTTTGGAATACACATAGTAACTTCCTTCTACAAAATATAATATGAAAAACTTAAAATAATAATGATAATATAATAATAATAGTAGTAGTAGTAGTAATAATAATAATAAAGAATCACTTTACTACAGAGAAATCTGACAAACACTACCTCAGCAAGATAATCAGATCGATACCAAGACTGATAAATCATGTTGATAGTATCTAACCTTTATATGATATAATAAAAATAGCAGTATATCTCTGTATATAATCCACAAAAACAGTTCAATCATGAGATAAACAACAGACATGTCCCAACTGAGGGAAATTTTACAAAATACTCTACTTCTCAAAGTGTTCCAGTTCAACAACAACAAGGAAAGGCTGAAAGACTGTCACAATCCAGAGGAGCTTAAGAAAACATGAGGACAAATGGAGTGTGATATGAGGAATGGAGACTTAGCAAAAACTAAGGAAATCTGAATAAAGTATGGTCTTAGGTTATTGGAAAAATTTTAATATTGATTCATTAGCTAATATTTGTACTGTACTAATATAAGATATCAATAATTGGAGAAATTGAGTGCAAGTGCAGGAGAATTCTCTGTACTATATTCTCAATTTCCTTATAAAACTTTGTTTTCTTTCTAAGAAATAAGATTTAATTTGAAAATTGACTTAAATGAAACAGGCTCCCGTGTGAAGACATTTTAAAAATCGTTGAATTAACTTTTGCCTTATTCTTAAAGAGTTCCTTCGATGGGAACAAAGTAATAATTTTATATCAGAAGGAAAGAAAAACACTTATGAACATGTATAATGCCTCCTCAACCTGAAGCAGGAAAGGATAATAAATAGCAAAAATCAGATAAAAATACTTCTATTATAATAGACACCATATTGCAAGTGCATTTAAAATTAACAATGTAGGGATCCCTGGGTGGCGCAGCGGTTTGGTGCCTGCCTTTGGCCCAGGACGTGATCCTGGAGACCCGGGATCGAGTCCCACGTCGGGCTCCCGGTGCATGGAGCCTGCTTCTCCCTCTGCCTGTGTCTCTGCCTCTCTCTCTCTCTGTGACTATCATGAATAAATAAATAAAATCTTTAAAAAAAATAAAAATAAATAAAATTAGCAATGTATAACATTTATTTCCTTGACATTTGTCTTCCAAAGAGTTCACAGTGTTTCAGCGTCAGTTGAAACAGGGGAAGAATCTCAGGGAAGAATCCTTCACATAATAATAGGACCATTGGTACTAATGTCTCTCAATTATTTCCAAATCCATACAGATGCATTTCCTGATGAGTGACTGAGCTGTGAAGAAAGAGATGAGAAACCCTCATCCCTCTGAATTACTTGTGTCAGAATATTTTAACCATAGTACTACGGATAGTAAATTATCCTTATTAACAGGATGTGTCTCAGATTGGAATCTGAGCAATCAGATGGGCAGAGAAAAAATGCTTAACTTACTCAACTTCTAAAGACAAAGGAGAACTTTTCTATGTACAGTCAGTTGTCAAGATAGCCTTAGGGAAAAAGAGTCTGCAGCATGGAATCCTGCTGCACAGCCGGGATGCCCGTGCCCCAGGTCGTCGTGATCCCAAATATCTGGGCCTGTCCCCCAACACATGCTGCCACGCTGAAGTCATTTGCAATTTCTCTCTTAGGAGCTCCAGGGAGAGCGGCATGAGCTAGATAGGACGGGACAGGATGTGTGGAGGCCGAGAACATTACGGCCATTCTACTTTAAGTTCAGTATTAGCACAGGTCCAGCAATCCCAGGCCCCTGTGAAGAAGAGCTGAAATTTGCATTATTTCAGTTACTGGAAAAAAACAAAAGTTTACAGCTAATGTCTTAGAAAGCCCCACAATAGAATAAAAACTGAGCCTAAGCCAAAGGCTGGAAGTCCCAATTAGAATGAGAAGAGAGCACAATGCCCTTGAAGGACCCATATCAAAGTGTAAACAGAACTTGAGGAATTGCTCCAGCCCTTCTGGAGGTCCCCGAGACAAGCCCTTAAAACTAAGCTAAAACCTTCCTTGGGGTCCAAGTCCCTGCTCCACTGTGTGGGGTATATCTGGAACCACACTCGAGTTTTGAAATCAACCCTCGTGTCTTTGCATCGGTGTCTGCGCCTTAGTGGTTTCTCGGATTCGCAATCTTTGGGAAAACACCCCCATGACCCCTCCCCACCTGGACTGACCTCTGTCCCCTCCCACCCAGGCTGACCCTCAGTCACCTCCCCACTGACAACAGCTGGGCACAGGCCTCACACAGTTCCACGGCACGGTGGGCACTCCAGCTGTCCCCAGCCTCCCAGGGGAAGGAAGGAGGGTTTGGCAGGACACACTCCCATGGTGACCCCAGGGCTCCCTGCCCAGGAGAGCACCTGGTGACAGGTCGGGTTCTGTGTCCCTGACGCCAGCTCCTCCTCCCCGGTTTTCCCACTGGAAATGAAGGAGGAGGCCCTGGTCTCCTCCAGGGACATCACGCAGGTGGACCTGGACGTCAACAGGACCCTCAGCAGTCACATCATATTTTGGGACTACTACAGGGTAGGGTGAGGTTGAGGGGCCAGGGGGATCAGGACCCAGGGGAGGACCGGGAGATTCTGGGTAGGGAAAACGGGGCTTCTGAGGAAGGGGGCAAAACAGCAGCCAACAACACACCGCTCCATGGTAGGGTCTTGGGGATGACCTTTATGCCCACACCCCTGGGGCCTCGGGGATGAGGAGGCAACTAGGATGGGGCCTCCAGGGCTTGCCATGGGAGTTGAACCCCAAAGGGGAGAGGGACTGCCCCCTGAGAAGCAGGGGATGGGGTGGGGGACATGAGGGACATGAACCGGACCTGGGGGCCAGGCGGCATGGCCGTGGAGCAGGGATTTGGACCCTGAGACTAAGAAGCGTAGCAGCTTTAAAGGGGCCAGTGGCCCATGGGATACACAGAAAGTTGCACAGTCGTGTCGGTCCACACGCAGGTGGCCGATTGAATTACACCTTACCCTATAAGATCCACTTGACCTGGCCTATTACTTTGGTCAGAATTGGCGTGCAGTTTTGGCAGGCACAAAGCAGGGTTACATTGTTATGAGCCGATTTCCGATTAAGGTGTGCCCAGCGACTTGACTGGGTTGGGGCAGCGCCTTAAGACATAAGCAGGTTATGTGGGGGTCATAGGGGAGGTGGCAGATGTATCACAAAATGGAATCAGTCCTGCTCTGCTTGTCCTTGGGTAGGGGCTTTTTGTTAAATTTCCTGGGTCCCACACTTGCAGCTCATGCAACTGGGCCACCCTCAGCAGGTGGACTCAGTGTGCACACCTTGTGGTGCTAGGAGCTCCAGTGGCGCAATCGGTTAGCGCGCGGTACTTATACACCTTGTGGTGCTGGATCTCACACCAGCGTGTAGAGGGGACCCTCCTCACCCTAGTGAGTAGGGGCTGGGTGAGCATGGGGCTCGGCATGAATGCCAGCCAGCATAGGGGACCGAGGAACCCCAGCCCCATCACCACCCCTACTCCCACACACAGGCTGCCCCATGGCTCCCCGTAATGGGCACCCGGCGCCTCTGAAGATCCCCCCAGGGCGGCCCCGAGGTCCAGCTCCCTGCTGGAGAGGCATCGGGGAGAAGAGAAGCAGCTGGCGCTCAGCGGGAACCACTGCCAGACATGGGAATGTGGCCGAGCCAGTCCTTCCAGCTCAGCTGACCTTCCAGCGGAAAGTCACTGCATGAGCCAACCCCGGGTCGGCCAGGAGAGTCCAGCAAGCTGCCCAGCGCCAGCACCAGAAATGATGTTGTGCCATCCATGTCGGTGTTTGGGTGACCCAGCCAGAGGATCCGATAGCTGCACGTGATAGCTGCATGTGATAGACACACACACACACACCCTGAAACCAACAAAAGTCAGAATCCCTCAATGTTGTCAAACAGCATGTGAATGGTTACATACATGACGCTGTGGTCCCCAATAGGATACATGGAAGACGCTATAAATCACGACTGCAGAGGTGCTGGAGGCACAGAGATGTGCCTGTTGGGTTCCAACAAGGAGAGCAAAGGGGCAGGAAGCATACTTCAATGGGGGGGCCCCTCTTAGGAAAGGACACCAGGTCCCTGTGAAGGCTACGGATTGTGAAATCTTTCCTCTTCTCTTTCAGCTTCTGGATTTCCTCTTCCTTTGTTCTTCCTAATTCTAGTTTACCTCCACCCTGCATCCAAACCAATGACCAAAGAGGCTTCTTTATGATATCCAGTCCTAAAAGGAGGCTGAGCTCTGGCTACCGGGTTCAGAAACGATCATTTTCTAGGTGTATGCTGATCCCCCGAACTCGTGCCTTCATGACTCTTCTCTCCCTGCAGAACGAGGGGAACCACAGGTCTTACAATGAAAGACGCCCACTTCCACTCGGGCAGGACTGTCCCTTGTGGAGGACGTCATCTGGGCCATGTAGTGCAAGTGGGGTGATCACGAATAGGTCGCAGGTGAGACATAAGCAAGCACTTACCTTTGATATCATGCTTTATTTTTTCATCCATTTATTATTTGTTAACTATTTTTTTAAATTTATTTATGTATGATAGTCACAGAGAGAGAGAGAGAGAGAGGCAGAGACACAGGCAGAGGGAGAAGCAGACTCCATGCACTGGGAGCCCGATGTGGGATTCGATCCCGGGTCTCCAGGATCCCGCCGTGGGCCAAAGGCAGGTGCTAAACCGCTGCGCCACCCAGGGATCCCCTAACTATTTTAATTTTATGTCCTGCCTATACCCAACACGGTGTTCAAACTCATAACCCTGAGTTCAAGATACCCCAACCAGGACAGCCAGGCACCCCAGTCCCATGTTTTAAAACTCTTTGCCTCATTGCCTATCTCTGCATCGAACTGGAACATTGAGTCCATGACGGGGAGCTTTAGTAACCTCCGAATCCTAGAACGTTCTCACTGTATCCCAATCCTAGATTGACATTTACCATTGAATAGCACTTTAAATAGGCAGTAAAATAACTACTACAGAAAAGGAAATTATCTAATTTTCACGTATGTGGTCCCTGCTCCCTGGGCTCCCAGGGAAGCTATGGTTTCTTTAACATTGATCAAGGTCCAAATGACTCCACCACACCTCAAAGCGTGGGCTCAGTTTCTGCCCTGACACATGCAACACCCCTGCTTCAATTAACCTGTATCAATCAATCAAAGGGAGCCTAACTGGCTCGGTGTGGTTTGTAAGAACATGGGGCTCTTGTTCTTGGGGTAGCATGTTCAAGCCCAATGTTGGCTGTAAAGATTACAGAAAAATAAATTCTTAAAAAAATCAATCAGTTTATCTTGGGGAGACATAGCCCCTGATCCCACAAGGGCAGGGAGCCAGCTGATGGTTCTACACACAATATTATGCAGCAGAGCACAAAATGTGAACTTTCAGAAGTCTCCTAGAGTGGGGGACACACCAGCCTTAAGGTGTTCAGGTGAGGAAGTCAGGGGCAGTCCCTGGAGTGACAGGGTGGGCTCAGGATCCCATGGGTCCCAAGGATGGTGGCACCAACTGTTCCCAGGCACAGGAACGGGAATGCGGCTGAGAGTAGCAGGACTTGGGCCAGCTGTCTGCCCTGTGTGGCCATAAGCTGCAAACCCCTGTGCAGTCACGGGGCTGCATTCCTGGGACAGACCAGCAAAGGCCAGGAGTGGGAGGACCCTCTCCCGGGCAGGAAGAGAACAGGTCTCCACCAGGGCAGCCCCTAAAATTTGGAGTTTTAAACTTCAGTATCTTGTCTGTGTGGAGGCTGACAAAATTGAGGCGGTTCCACTTTAAGTTCACTGTTAGCACAAGTACTGCCATCCCAGGCCCCTGTGAATAAGAGCTAAAATTTGCATTATTTCAGTTACAGGAAAAAAAGAAAAAAACAGCTTACAGCTTAAAGTCGAATAAAGCCCCATATTAGAATGAGAACAGAACTCAATGCCCTTGAAGGCCCCATATCAAAATGTAAACAGAACTTGAGGAATTGCTCCAGCCCTTCTGGATGTCCCTGAGACCAGCCCTTAAAACTAAGCTAAAACCCACTTCGGGGTCCAAGTGCATGCTCCTCTGTGTCGGGTGTACTTGGGCGCAAGCTCGAGTTTGGAAATCAACCATCGTGTGTTTGCATCGGTGTAGGCTCCTCAGTGGTTTCTCAGATTTGCTATCTTGGGCACAAAACCTCCATGTCCCCTCCCCACCTGGGCTGACCCCACATCCCCTCCACCCCAGGCTGACCCTCAGTCACCTCCCCACCCACAACAGCTTGGGACAGGCCCTCACACAGGTCCCATGGGCTCGGTGGGCACTCCCGCCATCCTTGGCCTCCCAGGGAAAGGCAGGAGGTTTCAGCAGACCCACTCCCATTGTGGCCCCAGGGCTCCCTGCCCAGCATGGCAGCACGTGACAGGTTGGGGTCTGTGTTCCTGACGTGGGCTCCTGCTCCCCGGTTTTCCCACAGGAAATGAAGGAGGAGGCCCTGGTCTCCTCCAGGGACATCACGCAGGTAGACCTGGACGTCAACAGGACGTTCTGCAGCCACACTATGTTTTGGGCCTGCTAGGGGGTCGGATGAGGCTGCTGGGCCAGGGGGCTTAGGGGCCCCAGGGGAGGCTTGGGGGCTTCGGGGTAGGGAAAACGGGGCTTCTGAAGCCGGGGGGAGCAACAGCAGCCAACAACACACTGCTCCATGATAGGGTGATGGGGATGACCCACATGCCCCCAACCCCGGGGCCTCAGAGATGAGGAGGCCAATTGAATGGGGCCTCCAGTGGTTGCCATGGGAGCTGAACCCCAAAGGGGAGAGGGATGGCGCCCAGAGAAGCAGGGGATGGGGTTGGGGAAGTGGGGGGCAGGAACCAGACCTGGGGGCCAGGAGGCATGGCCACGGCTGGAGCAGGACACACATCAATCCCATGAGGGTCGGACGGGACAGAGTGACACCCACTCTCGGTGCTTTATATATTTCTAAATTCTATGCATTTCATTTGAGACAATTTGCAATTTGAAAACATACATAGTATGATGACCTCCAGATAATGACCCCGGTCCAGCCAGGGCCCTGCACAGACCACACGGTGCCACAGGGGCAGGTGTCACAGCAAACCCCAGACTGGGGTCGCCTTTAACGGTAGACGTCTCCTTGTGCATCTTAGAGGAAGGGGATGCCCTGTGTCCGCAGGCCCCCCACGCCATCATGCTCATTCCCTACCCCCACATCATCCCCCTACATCATAATCCCCAATGGCATTCCACAAAACACCATCCCCCTCACAGCCACACAGCCCCACACAATCCTAAACCACACTACACCACAACACCATCCCCCCTACACCATCCCCCACACTCCACCACCATCATACCCCTAGTCCCACAACATCTACCCCACACCATCGGCCCCCAGCAAACCCGGTGCAGGTGTCCCCTATGGGACATGCTCAGCCTCCCTGGGGTTCTCTGGATACCCTGTTCCCATCAGAAGACCGGGTGTTCAATAGAGCACACAGGGGTTGCAGGGAGGAGGGAAGCCACGGAGTCTCCAACAGAGTGGGTGTAGGTGATTGGTGCAAAGAACCCACTGTGCCCTGCCTCCGCCCACTCTCCCTCCTGGAGGGTGACACAACCTGCACAGGACAACAGCCCCTAACCCAGGGGGACCTGGGCTGCCCTGGCACCAGGATCTGTGGGGGCTGAGTTGATTTGGGCCCCCCCATGGCAACACAAGGACGAATGGATTCCAGCCCCCCATGGCCCTGTTTAGCCCTGGATTCTGGCCCCACGCTGAGCGAGCCCTCTCACAGCTGGGTGTGGCCTCCTGGGCCCTGGGCGTGACCCACAGATCCAGTTCGCAGACCTAGGGCAGCCCTGAGGATCCCGGTACACCCCAGGGTGGGGAGAGCAGGGGTAGGCCAGTGGGCCCCACCTGCACCCACACCAGTAGGCAGGTTCCTCCAGATACTGGGGCCCCAGGGGGCCCGAGGCCGTGGTCCAGCTGCCCTGCGGGAACCCAGCGCAGGAGCCCATGAGCTGCAGGTCCAGTTCAGCTCTGCTGTCCTCAGAACCGTCTCTCAAGCTGAAACCTCAGGACACACGCCCCCACCCGGAGTCCACACATGCTCCCAGGTGGGGGACTCCAGCACTCGACCCCCAACCCATGTGATTCTTTTCCTCCCGTAAAGGACAGAAAGGTCTCCCTCCCCAGGTGAAGGCATGCACCCACGCCTCTGAGCCCGTTTACTGTAGAAAGTCAATAAAGTGCTGTGGTGTGAAAATACACAGCCAGCCCTTTTCTGTGTCTCCCAGAACTCTGTGCACGGGGCATGGAGAGACCCACAGAGAGGAGGAGGGGGCATCACCTGGGCCCCAAACAGCCCCTGCAGGGGCACCACAAGGCACACACTGCTGATGTCCCCATGTGCCTTCCAGGGGCGGACAGACTCCAGGATCAGGACCCCACAGACTATACTGGGACTCATCCTGTGCCCCGTGGGCCAGAATGGACTAGGACAGAGTGACAGCCAGGGAACCTCAGGTCACCAGGGTCTGTGCAAAGTGACCTGTGAGGTCTGTGCTCCCTCTGTCCAGGAGGCCAGGGCTGGCCTGGTTCCGGGACATGTACTACCCTCCCCGCATCCCCATGCCAGTGTGCCTGGGACACAGAGGGCCTGTGGGGCGCTCAGTGTGGCCCTGGATGGGATGTCAGGAGAGTAGGCCCTTGTGTTGTGCCCAAGACTACGAATCTGAGAAACCACTTAGGAGCCAACACCAATGCAAACTCCCGAGGGTTTCTCTACAAGCTGGAGCTTTGGTCCAATTGCACCTGACACAGCGGAGCAAGGACTTGGACCCCGAGACTAAGAGGCATAGCAGCTTTATAGGGTCAGTGGACTGTGGGATATGCAGAAATTTGCACAGTCATGTTGGTCCACACGCAGGTGGCTGATTGAATTACACCTTACCCTATAGGATCCGCTAGACCTGGTCTATTACTTTGGTCAGAATCCGTGCGCAGTTTTGGGGGACACAAAACAGGGTTACATTTTTATGAGCCGATTTCTGATTAGGGTGTGCCCAGCAGCTTGACTTGGGTGGGGCAGCGCCTTAAGATATAAGCTGGTCATTTGGGCGTCATAGGGGTGGTGGCGGGTATAGCACAAAATGGAATCAGTCCTGCTCTGCTTGTCCAGGGGTAGGGGATTTTTGTTAAATTTCCTGTTTCCAACTTGCAGCTCACGCACCTGGGCAACGCTCACCAGGTGGACTCAGCGTGCACACCTTGTGGTGCTGGATCTATCACACCAGCCTGTGGAGGACACCCTCCTCGCCTTAGTGAGTAGGGGCTGGGTGAGCATGGGGCTCGGCCTGAAAGCCAGGCAGCACAGGGTCTGAGGAACCCCAGCCCCATCCCCACCCCGACTTCCACAAACAGGCAGCCTCAGGGCTCCCCGCCATGGGCACCGGGCTCCTCAGGAGCTCCCGCCAGGGCAGCCCCGAGGTCTGACTCCCTGCTGGAGAGGCATCGGGGAGAAGAGAAGCAGCTGGCGCTCGGCAATACCCATTGCCGGACATGAGAATGTGGCTGAGACAGACCTTCCACCTCAGCTGACTCCTCCAGCTGAAATTCACTACAGGAGCGAGCCCCGGGTCAGCAAGGAGAGCCCAGCTAGCCACTCAGCATCAGCACCAGAGATAATGTACCAACCATTTCGGCGTTTGGGTTACCCAGCCAGAGGATCCAATAGCTGCACGTGATAGCTTCATTTGATAGACACACACACACCACACAACCAACAAAAGTCAGAATCCCCCCAATGTTGTCAAACAGCAGATGAATGGTTACATACACAACGCCATGGTCCCCAATAGGATACCTGGAAGACGCTATAAACCATGACTGCAGAGGTGCTTGAGACACGGAGATGTGCCTGCTGTGTTCCTAAAAGGAGCACAGAGGGGCGGGAAGCATCCTACGGAGGGGGGGGCCCTCCTAGGAAAGGACACCAGGTCCCTGTGAAGGCTACGGATGGTGAAATCTTTCCTCCTCTCTTTCAGCTTCTGCTTTTCCTCCTAAATGCCATTTTCCTCAATCATAATAGCAAAAATTTATTTTATGTTTTTATATTTCTTTTTATTGGAGTCCAATTTGTATGAATTCTTTCTTCAGCAAGGGTGTCATTCAGGAAAGAAAGATTTTCCCAGACAGGCAAAGTATAAAGGAGTTCATGACCGCTAAACCAGTCCAGAAAGGAATTTTAAGAGGGACTATTCTAGTGGGGGGAAAAAGAGACCAAAAGCAACAAAGACTAGAAAGGACCAGAGAACGTCACCAGAAACACCAACTCTACGGGTAACACAAAGGCACAAAGTTCATATCTTTGAATAAGCACTCTGAATGCTGATACTAAATGCTCCAATCAAAAGATATAGGGTATCAGAGTGGCTTAAAAAACAGGATCCAGGATGCCTAGGTGGCTCAGGGGTTGAGCATCTGCCTTTGACTCAGGGTGTGATCCTAGAGTCTGGGATTGAGTCCCATATTGGGCTCCTGGTGGGGAGCCTGCTTCTCTCTTGGCCTAATTTTCTGCCTCTCTCTCTCTCTCTCTCTCTCATGCTCTCAAAAATAAAACTGTTATTAAAATAACAAGGTCCATCGGTATGCTGCCTAGTAGATGCTCACCTTAGAACTATAGACAACAGCAGATTGAAAGTCAGGGGATGGAAAATCATCTATCACGCTAATGGTTATGAAAAGAAAGCTGGAGGACCAATACTTATATTAGACAAACTAGATTTGAAACCAAACCCTGGGGGTCACCAGGTGGCTCAGTGGTTGAGCATCTGCCTTCAGCTCAAGGTGTGTTCGTGGGATCCCAGGATCGAGTCCCACATCGGCATCCCATTGGGGAGCCTCTCTCCCTCTGCCTATGTTTCTGCCTCTGCTTCTCTGTGTATCTCTCATGAATAAATAAATAAAATATTTAATCTCAAAGGAAAGAACAAATACTGTAAGAAGTGATGAAGAAGGGCATTATTTCATAGTTAAAAAGACTATCAGGATCAAACAACTAAATATTTATGCTGCCAACATAGGAGTACCTAAATATGGAACCCAATTACTAATAAACGTACAGGAACTCATTGATAATAATACATTGACAGGGGATTTTAAAACCTATCCACTTATGGCAATGGACCGATCATCTATACAGAAAATCAACAGGGGAACAATAGCCTTGACACACTGGACCACAGGGACTCAACAGATATTTTCTGAACATTTCTTCCTAAAGCAAAATACACATTCCTTTCAAGTGCACATGGGACATTCTCCAGAACAGATCATATCATGGGCCACAAATCAGCCCTAAACAGGTACAACAGGTACAAGAAGGTTGATATCACACCCTATACATTTTCGACTACGACGGTATGAAACTTGAAGTCGACAGTAAGAAAAAATTTGGACAGACCAAAAATACGTGGAGATATGAATATCCTTCGAGAGAATGAATGGAGCAACCAGGAAATTAAAGAGGAAATTTAAAACAAATGAAAATGAAAACATGTTTCTCCAAACCTCTAGGATGTAGCAAAGGCAGTCCAAAGAGGGAAGTACATAGCAATACAGGCCTATCTCAGGAAACAAGAAGTCTAATACACAACCTAACCTTACACCTAAAGGAGCTGGAAAAGGAATAGGAAACAAAGCCTAAAGCCTACAGAAGAAGGGAAAAAATAAAGATGAGAGCAGAAATAAACAATACAGAAACAGTAGAATGGAATAACGAAACTAAGAGCTGGTTCTTCAAAATAATTAATAAAATGGATCAAGCCCTAGCCGCCAAATGAACAAGAAATGAGAATAGACCTAAATAAATAAAATCACAAAAGAGAGAAGAGAGATCACAATCAACACCAGAAAAATAAGACAATCATAACGGAATACTAAGAAAGATTATATGTTAACAAACTGGGAGACCTGGAAGAAATGGACAAATCCCTAGAAATGTGCAAACAAGCAAAACTGAAATAGGAAGAAATAGAAAATGTGAATAGACCCATAACTAGCAGAGGAATTGAATCAGCAAGGCACCTGGGTGCCTTAGTGGTCGAGCATGTGCTTTGGCTCAGGTCATGATCCCAGGGTCCTGGGGAATCAAGTCACACATCAGGCTCCCCGCATGGAGCCTCATTTTCCCTGTGCCTATACCTACGCATCTCTGTGTCTCAATGAATACATAAATAAAATCTTTAAAAAAGGAAAAAGATAAAAGGATGAGAAAGGACCGAAATAAAATCACAAATGAGAAAAGAGAAATAACAACCAACACTAGAAAAATACAAACAATTATAAGAGATTATGATGAAAAATTACATGCCAGCAACCTAGAACCTGGAAGAAATAGATCAGTCCCTAGAAATATATAACATACCAAAAATGAAAAATGAAGAAATAAGAAATTTGAACAGACAGTTAACCAGCAAAGAAATTGAATCAGCAATCATGGTTCTCCCAACAGGAGACGCTTAGATCAATAGAACCGAATGGAAAGCCAAAACAAGATACAAACATGTATCTATGACCCATGATGGACAACAAGGCAGGAAGGAATATCCAATGGCACAAAGACAGTCTCTTCAAGAAACCCTAACCCTGACCCCAGGATAAGAACAAATGATGTTGGGAAAACCAGGCAGCCAATTGCAGAAGAATGAAACTGGACCACTTTCTTACACCATATATATAAAAAATGAATTCAAAATGGATGAAAGACCTAAATGTGAGATCTGAAACCATACAAAGAAGAAAAGATATGCAGCAACGTCTTTGACATTGGCCATTGGATCTTCTTTCCAAGTATGCATCTGAGGTGAGGGAAACAAAAGCAAAAATCCTATTGGGACTTCATCAAATAGAAAAGCTTCTGCAAAGTGAAGGAAACAACCAAAGCTAAAAGGCAACATACAGGAGCAGGGGCAAGATGGTGGAAGAGTAGGGTCCCCAAGTCACCTGTCCTCACCAAATTACCTAGATAACCTTCACATCATCCTGAAAATCTAGGAATTCGGCCTGAGATTTAAACAGAGAACAGATCGGATGCTACAGTGAGAAAAGTTCGTGCTTCTATCAAGGTAGGAAGACGGGGAAAAAGAAATAAAGAATCAAAAGGCATCCAAGTAGGAGGGGCCCCACGAGGAGCTGGGCAAAGGCCAGGGCGAGTGCCCCCCGGTCAGGAGACCTCTCTCCCAGAGAAGCAGGATCTGAACCAATCTTCCTGGGCGGAATGGCACTTGCAGGGATTCAGAGCAGGACCCCAGGAGTGCGGGGATACCCACGTGCTCCCTGGGACACGAACAGAAAACTGCACTCCCAGGAGAGTGCACCAAGCTCCCTAAGGGCTGCAGGGCACATGCACTGACTTGGGAGCAGCTCAGAGGGGCTCGGGCAGGGTTCTGCGTGTAGAGGGTTGCATGACCTGGGAGCAGCTTTGCGGCGGTGCCTCTGGCAGAGGAAGGGGCTCAGTGCAGCGGGGGCTGCGTGGCTCCGGGAGCAACTCGGAGGTGCTCAGGTGGCGGCTCCCTGATGGGGCTGCGCGACCAGGAGCAGCTCAGAGGGGCTGGGCAGCAGCTCTGGGAATAGGCGGCTGCGCAGCCAGGAGCACGAATCCAACAGCACAGGCCCCAGAGCACAGGGCGCCAGGACACATCCCAGGATTTGGCCTCCCCCGGGACAGGCAGAGGCCCGGAGGGCCCAGCACAACAAGGATGCTCCTGCCCAGAGCTGAGCAGATCAGAGGCCCCACCCCAGAGCCTCCAGGCCCTGCAGAAGGACTGCTCCCGAGTTACTGCGGGGGCTAAATACAGGTTTCCAGAGGTGGCCGCTGCCACTGGGGTTGTTCCTCCTTGGGCCTCACAGGGTAAACTATCCCACTGAGCTCTGCACCAGGCAGGGGACAGAGCAGCTCCCCCAAGTGCTAACACCTGAAAACAGCACAACAGGACCCTCCCCTAGAAGACCAGCTAGACGGACAAGTTCCAGGGGGAAGTCAAGGGACTTAAAGTATACAGAATCAGAAGATACTCCCCCATGTTTTTTTTATTCCTGATTGCTTCCCCCACCCTTTTTCCCCCGTTTCTTTCTTTTTCTTTCTGTTTTTATTCCCTTTTTTCTTCTTTCTTCCTTTATTCTTTTTTCTTTTTCTCTTTTCTTTCCTTCTTTCTCTCCTCTCTTTTTCTCCTTTTCCCAATACAATTTATTTTTGGCCTCTGCACTGAGCAAAATGACTAGAAGGAAAACCTCACCTCAAAGAAAGAATCAGAAACAGTCCTCTCTCCCACACAGTTACAAAATCTGATTTACAATTCAATGTCAGAAAGCCAATTCAGAAGCACTATTATACAGCTACTGGTGGCTCTAGAAAAAAGCATAAAGGACTCACGAGACTTCATGACTGCAGAATTTAGATCCAATCAGGCCTAAATAAAAAATCAATTGAATGAGATTAAATCCAAACTAGAAGTGCTAACAACGAGGGTTAACAAGGTAGAAGAACGAGGGAGTGATGTAGAAGACAAGTTGATGGCAAAGAGAGAAACTGAGGTAAAAAGAGACAGACAACTAAAAGACCAGGAAGACAGATTAAGGGAAATAAACGACAGCCTGAGGAAGAAAAACCTATGTTTTTTCAAGGAAATCGAGACCAGAAGAACTCTGGAACAGATCAGTGGAACGAGGAGTTGGTTCTTTGAACGAATTAATAAGATAGATAAACCATCAGCCAACCTTATTAAAAGGAAGAGAGAAAATATTCAAATTAATAAAATCATGAATGAGAAAGGCGAGGTCACTACCAACACCAAGGAAATACAAACGATTTTAAAAACATATTATGAACAGCCATACACCAATAAATTAGGCAATCTAGAAGAAATGGACGCATTCCCTGGAAAGCCACAAACTACCAAAACTGGAACAGGAAGAAATAGAAAACCTAAACAGGCCAATAACCAGGGAGGAAATTGAAGCAGTCATCCAAAACCTCCCAAGACACAAAAGTCCAGGGCCAGATGGCTTCCCAGGAGAATTCTATCAAACGTTTAAAGAAGAAACAACATCTATCCTACTAAAGCTGTTTGGAAAGATAGAAACAGATAGAGTACCTCCAAATTCGTTCGAGGAGGCCGGCATCACCTTAACTCCAAAACCAGACAAAGACTACACCAAAAAGTAGAATTACAGACCAATAGCCCTAATGAACATGGATGCAAAAATTCTCAACAAGATACTAGCCAATAGGATCCAAAAGGACTTTAAGAAATTTATTCAGCATGACCAAGTAGGATTTATCCTCGGAACACAAGGCTGGTTCAACACTCGTCAAACAATCAATGTGATTCAACATATCAGCAAGAGAAAAACCAAGAACCATATGATCCTCTCATTAGATGCAGAGAAAGCATTTGACAAAATAGAGCATCCATTCCTGATCAAAACACTTCAGAGCATAGGGAGAGACAGAATATTTCTCGTAATCTTAAAAGCAATCTAGGAAAAGCCCACAGCAAATATCATTCTCAGTGGGGCAGCACTGGGAGCCTTTCCCCTAATATCAGGAACAAGACAGGGATGTCCACTCTCACCACTGCTATTCAACATAGTCTGGAAGTCCTAGCCTTAGCAGTCAGACAGCAAAAAGACATTAAAGGCATTCAAATTGGCAAATAAGTAGTCAAACACTCCCTCTTCTCTGATGACATGATACTCTACCTAGAAAACTCAAAAGCCTCCACCCCAAGATTGCTAGAACTCATACAGCAATTTGGTAGCGTTGCTATATAAAAACTCAATGCCCAGAAATCAATGGCATTTCTATACACTGACAATGAGACTGAGGAAAGAGAAATTAAGGAGTCAATTTCATTTACAATTGCACCCAAATCATAAGATACCTAGGAATAAACCTAACCAAGGAGGTAAATGATCTATACTCTAAAAACAATAGAACACTTCTGAAAGAAATTGAGGAAGACACAAAGAGATGGAAAAATATTCCATGCTCATGGATTGGCAGAATTAACATTGTGAAAATGTCAATTGTACCCAGGCAATGTACATGTTTAATGCAAACCCTATCTAAATACCATTGACTTTATTCAGAGAGTTAGAACAAATTATTTTAAGATTTGTATTGAATCAGAAAAGACCCCGAAGAGCCAGGGGTATTTTAAAAAAGACAACCATATCTGGGGGCATCACAATGCCAGATTTCAGGGTGTACTAAAAAGCTGTGGTCATCAAGACAGTGTGGTACTGGCACAAAAGCAGACACATAGATCAACGGAAGAGAATAGAGAACCCAGAAGTGGACCCTGAACTTTATGGTCAACTAATATTCGATAAATGAGGAAAGACTATCCATTGGAAGAAAGACAGTCTCTTCAATAGATGGTGCTGGGAAAATGGTCATCCACATGGAGAAGAATGAAACTAGACCACTCTCTTTCACCATAAACAAAGATAAACTCAAAATGGATGAAAGATCTAAATGTGAGACAAGAGTCCATCAAAATCCTAGAGGAGTACACAGGTAACACCCATTTTGAACTCAGCCACAGTAACTTCTTGCAAGATTCATCCACGAAGGCAAAAGACACAAGAGCAAAAATGAACTATTGTCACTTCATCAAGATAAGAAGCTTTTGCACAGCAAAGGATACAGATAACAAAACTGAAAGACAACCTACAGAATGGGAGAAGATATTTGAAAAAGACGTATCAGATAAAGGGCTAGTTTCCAAGATCTATAAAGAACTTCTTAAATTCAACACCAAAGAAACAAACAATCCAATCATGAAATGGGCAAAAGACATGAAGAGAAATCTCACAGAGGAAGACATTGACATGGCCAACATGCACATGAAAAAATGCTCTGCATCACTTGCCATCAGGGAAATACAAATCAAAACCACAAAGACAACCACCTCACAACAGTGAGAATGGGGAAAATTAACAAGGCAGGAAACCACAAATGTTGGAGAGGATGGGAAGGAAAGGGAACCCTGTTACACTGTTGGTGGGAATGTGAACTGGTGCATCCACTCTGGAAAACTGTGAGGAGGTTCCTCAAAGAGTTAAAAATAGGGATCCCTGGGTGGCGCAGCAGTTTGGCGCCTGCCTTTGGCCCAGGGCGCAATCCTGGAGACCCGGGATCAAATCCCACATTGGGCTCCCGGTGCATGGAGCCTGCTTTTCCCTCTGCCTGTGTCTCTGCCTCTCTCTCTCTCTCCCTCTGACTATCATAAATAAAAATTTAAAAAAAGAGTTAAAAATAGATCTGCCCTAAGACCCAGCAATTGCACTGCTGGGGATTTTCCTCAAAGATTCAGATGCAATGAAACGCTGGGACACCTGCACCCCGATGTTTATAGCACCAATGTCCACAATAGCCAAAATGTGGAAGGAGGCTTGGAGTCCATTTAAAGATGAATGGATAAGGAATAAGTGGTTTATGTATACAATGGAATATTACTCAGCCTATAGGAACGACAAATACCCACCATTTTTTTCAACGTGGATGGAACTGGAGGGTATTATGCTGAGTGAACTCAATCGGAGAAGGACACACAGTGTATGTTCTCATTCATTGGGGAATATAAATAATAGTGAAAGGAATATAAGGGAATGGAGAAGAATTGTGTGGGAAATATCAGAAATGGAGACAGAACATAAAGTCTCCTAACTCTGGGAAACGAACTAGGGGTGGTAGAAGGGGAGGAGGAAGGGGGATGGGGGTGAATGTTTGACGGGCACTGAGGGGGGCACTTGACGGGATGAGCATTGGGTGTTATTATGTATGTTGGTAAATTGACCACAAGTAAAAAGTTAATTTATTAAGAAAAATATTCATAGAAACTAATACGAATGAAGATACTACTGTACAAAATCTTAGGAATGCAGCAAAAGCATTCTAAGGGGGAAATACATCACAGTACAAGCATCCATTCAAAAACCTGAATGAACTCAAATAGAAAAGCTAACATTACTCATAAAGGAGCGAGAGAAAAAGCAGCAGATAGATTCTACACCCAACAGAAGAGAATTAATTAAAATTCGAGCAGACCTCAAGGAAATCGATACCAGAAGAAATGTGGAACAGATAAACAAAACCAGGAGTTTGTTCTTTGAAAGAATTAATAAGATACATAAACCATTAGCCAGCCTATTAAGAAAAAGAGAGAATAAAGTCTCAAATTAATAAAATCATGAATGAGAAAGGAGAGATCACTACCAATACCAAGGAAATACAAACGATTTTAAAACATATTATGAACAGCCATATGCCAATAAGTTAGGCAATCTAGAAGAATTGGATGCATTCCTGGAAAGCCAGAACCTACCAAAAGTGGAACAGGAAGAAATAGAAAACCTGAACAGGCCAATAACCAGGGAGGTAATTGAAGTAGTCATCCAAACCCCCCAAGAAACAAAAGTCAAAAGCCAGATGGCTTCCCAGGGGATTTCTATCAAACGTTTAAGAAAGAAACCATACCTATCCTACTAAAGCTGTTTGGAAAGATAGTAAGAGATGGAGTACTTCCAAATTCATTCTATGAGGCCGGCATCACCTTAACTCCAAAACCAGACAAAGACCCCACCAAAAAGGAGAATTATAGACCAATAGCCCTGATGAACATGGATGCAAAAATTCTCAACAAGATACTAGCCAATAGAATCCAACAATACATTAAGAAAATTATTCAGCATGACCAAGTAGGATTTATCCTCGGGACACAAGGCTGGTTCAACACTTGTAAAACAATCAATGTGATTCATCATATCCGCAAGAGAAAAACCAAGAACCATATGATCTTCTCATGAGATGCAGAGAAAGCATTTGACAAATAAAGCATCCATTCCTGATCAAAACACTTCAGAGCGTAGGGATAGAGGAAACATTCCTCATCATCTTAAAAGCCATCAATGAAAAGCCACAGCAAATATCATTCTCAATGGGGAAGCACTGAGAGCCTTTCACCTAAGATAAGGAACAAGACAGGGATGTCCACTCTCACCAGTGCTATTCAACATAGTACTGGAAGACCTCGCCTCAGCAATCAGACAACAAAAAGACATTAAAGGCATTCAAATTGGCAAAGAAGCAGTCAAACTCTCCCTCTTCGCCGATGACATGATACTGTACCTAGAAAAACCAAAAGCCTCCACCCCAAGATTGCTAAAACTCATACAGCAATTTGGTACCATTGCAGGATACAAAATCAATGCCCAGAAATCAATGGAATTTCTATACACTAACAATGAGACTGAAGAAAGAGAAATTGAGGAGTCAATCCCATTTACGATTGCACCTAAAAGCATAAGATACCTCGGAATAAACCTAACCAAAGAGGTGAAGCATCTATACCCTAAACATTATAGAACACTTCTGAAAGATATTAAGGAAGACACAAAGAGATGGAAAAATATTCCATGCTCATGAATTGGTAGAATTACTATTATGAAAATGTCAATGTTACCAAGGACAATGTACACGTTTAATGAAATCCCTATCAAAATACCATGGAGTTTCTTCAGAGAGTTAGAACAAATTATTTTTTTAGATTTGTGTGAAATCAGGGAAAGATCCCGAAAAGCCAGGGGAATTTTAAAAAAGACAACCATATCTGGGGGCATCACAATGCCAGATTTCAGGTTGTACTACAAAGCTGTGGTCATCAAGACAGTGTGGTACTGGCACAAAAACAGACACATCGATCAATGGAACAGAATAGAGACCCAGAAATTTATGGTCAACTAATATTTGATAAATGAGGAAAGACTATCCACTGGAAGAAAGACAGTCTCTTCAATAGATGGTGGTGAGATAATTGGACATCCACATGCAGAAGAATAAAACTACACCAGTCTCTTTCACCATACACAATGATAAACTCAAAATGGATGAAAGATCTAAATGTGAGACAAGAGTCCATCAAAATCCTAGAGGAGAACACAGGCAACACGCTTTTTGAACTCGGCCAAAGTAAATTCTTGCAAGATTCATCCACGAAGGCAAAAGAAACAAAAGCAAAACTGAACTATTGTGGCTTCATCAAGATAAGAAGCTTTTGCACAGCAAAGAATACAGTCAACAAAACAAAAAGACAACCTACAGAATGGGAGAAGATATTTGTAAAAGATGAATCAGATAAAGGGCTATTTTCCAAGATCTATAAAGAACTTCTTAAACTCAACAGCAAAGAAACAAACAATCCAATCATGAAATGGGCAAAACACATGAACAGAAATCTCACAGACGAAGACATAGATATGGCCAACATGCACATGATAAAATGCTCTGCATCACGTGCCTCAGGGATATACAAATCAAAACGACAATGAGATACCACCTCACACCGGTGAGGATGGGGAAAATTAACAAGGCAGGAAACCACAAATGTTGGAGAGGATGTGGAGAAAATGGAACCCTCTTACACTGTTGGTGGGAATGTGAACTGGTGCAGCCACTCTGGAAAACTGTGTGGAGGTTCCTCAAAGAGTTAAAAATAGACCTGCCCTACAACCCAGCAATTGCACTGTTAGGGATTTACCCCAAATATTCAGATGCAATGAAACTCCGGGACACCTGCACCTGCTAAAACCCGATGTTTTTAGCAGGAATGTCCACAATAGGAAAACTGTGGATGGAGCCATGGTGTCCATTCAAAAATGAATGGATAAAGAAGATGTGGTTTATGTATATAATGGAATATTACTCAGCCATTAGAAACGACAAATACCCATCATTTGCTTCAACGTGGATGGAATTGGAGGGTATTATGATGAGTGAAGTAAGTCAATCAGAGAAGACGAATGTATGTTCTCATTCAATTAGTTAATATAAATAAGAGAAAGGGAATATAAGGGAATAGAGAATAAATGTGTTGGAAATATCAGAAAGGGAGACAGAATATAAAGACTCCTAACTCTGAAAAGGAACTAGGGAGCTGGAAGGGGAGGAGGGCAGGGGGTGCGAGTGAATGGGTGACAGGCACTGAGGGGGGCACTTGCCGGGATGAGCACTGGGTGTTATTCTGTTTGTTGGTAAATTGAACACCAATAAAAATGAATTTATTTAAAAAAAGTTCAAATAACTAAATATTTATGCTGCCAACATGGGAGTACCTAAATATAGAAATCATTTAACAAAAAATGTACAGGAACTCACTGATAATAATACAATGACAGGAGAAGGTTGATATCACACCCTGTACATTTTCGGACCATGATGCTATTAAACTCGAAGTCGATAATAAGAAAAAAAATTGGACAGACCAAAAATACGTGGAGATTATGAACATCCTACTAGAGAATGAATGGAGCAATCAGGAAATTAAAGAGGAAATTTAAAACAAATGAAAATGAAAACATGTTTCTCCAAAACTCTGGGATGTAGAAAGGGAATCCTAAGAGGGAAGTACATAGCAATACAGGCCTACGTCAGGAAACAAGAAGTCTCCAATACACAACCAAACCCTACACCTAAAGGAGCTGGAAAAGGAATAGCAAACAAAGCCTAATGCCTATAGAAGAGGGGAAAATAAAGATGAGAGCAGAAATAAAGAATGCAGAAAAAACAAAACAGTAGAATGGAATAACGAAACTAAGAGCTGGTTCTTCATAATAATTAATAAAATGGATCAAGCCCTAGCCAGGCTTATCAACGAGAAAAGAGAAAACCTAATTAAATAAAATCACAAATGAGAGAAGAGAGATCACAATCAACACCAGAAAAATTAGACAATTATAAGGGAATACTATGCAAGATTATACGCTAACAAACTGGGAGACCTGGAAGAAATGGACAAATCCCTAGAAATGTGCAAACGAGCAAAACTGAAATAGGAAGAAATAGAAAATATGAACACACCCATAATGAGCAAAGAAATTGAATCAGCAAGGCACCTGGGTTCCTCAGGGGTGGAGCATCTGCTTTGGCTCAGGTCATGATCCCGGGGTCATGAGGGATAACGTCCCACATGAGGCTCCCCGCATGGAGCCTCATTTTCCCTCTGCCTATACCTCTGCCTCTGTGTCTCTCATGAATACATAAATCAAGGTTCAGCCACTGTGCCAAACAATCTGGAGGGTCCTCGAGAAGTTAAAAATAGAGGATCCCTGGGTGGCACAGTGGTTTGGCGCCTGCCTTTGGCCCAGGGCATGATCCTGGAGACCCGGGATCGAATCCCACATCGGGCTCCCGGTGCATGTAGCCTTCTCCCTCTGCCTGTTTCTCTGCCTCTCCCTCTGTGACTATCATAAAAAAAATTAAAAGTTAAAAATAGAGCTACCCTACGATTCCAAAATTGCACAGTTAGGTATTTACCCCGAGGATACAAAAGTAATTTAGTAGATTTGAAGGGGAACACGTAGCCCAGTGTTGGTAGCAGCATTATCAACAACAGCGAAATTGTGTATACAGCCCAGATGCCTATAGACAGATGAATGGGCAGAGACAATGTGGTAAATATACACACTGCGACATCACTTGGTCATCAGAAGGGATGAAATGAAGCCATTTACAATGATGTGGGAGAAGTGGAATGGACTTATGCTCAATGAACTCAGTCAGTCAGAGAAAGATACCAAATACCATACAATTGCATTCACATGTGAATTTTAAGAAACCAAACAAACTGGCAAAGGGGTGAAGGCGGGGATGAGAGATGCAAACCAAGAAACACACTCTTAACCACAGAGAATAAACTAATAAATACCAGAGGAAAGTGGGGGGGATGGGGAATCAGGGGATGGGGACAATGGAGGTCAACTCTGATCAGTACCAGGTGTTGTATTCAAGGGTTGAATCACAATGCGGTAAATCTGAAACTATATCATACTGAGTTTACAAAGAGGAATTCAAGTAAAACTTTAAAATAATAATTGGTAGTATACAGGAAGCATGTGCGCAGAGAGATAAAATCAGAAATGCAACTGATAATCCAAACAGAGAGTCTTTAGAGCCACAAATCCCCTCCTTAGCTCAGCTCAGGAGAAGCCTGCCATACCTATTCTGACCCCAGCAGAAGCCTGGATTTTGATTCTCTGGGGAGGCCACTGACTTGGTTGAGTCAGGCTATCTTTGAACCCGAAACCTAAATAGACTGCATAAAACTAAACTGCCCAAGATGCTAGGAGTCCCAGTGCAGGCACATGACAAGAAAAAAACTCTAACCATACAAAGACATAACTAACCCTACACTTAAGCCTAATGTTAACCTAACCCTAAAACAAGAACTATCACTAATCAAAAACCAAACACAAACCCCAAGACCGAAACACATTCACTGAACCTTCCTGCCAACCCTCACCCTAACTCTTAAACCTATTCTAAACCCTTAACCCTGCCCCTTACCTTAAATCTAACCCTAACGCTAACCTCTAACAATAACCTTAACTTAATGTACTCCAATCCTATTCCTAACCCTAACCTCTACCTTAACCCTAACCCTCGAATAATAATCCTTTTTAAATTTTTTTTAAATTTTTATTTATTTATGATAGTCACAGAGAGAGAGAGAGAGAGAGGCAGAGACATAGGCAGAGGGAGAAGCAGGCTCCATGCACCGGGAGCCCGATGTGGGATTCGATCCCGGGTCTCCAGGATCGCGCCCTGGGCCAAAGGCAGGCACCAAACCGCTGCGCCACCCAGGGATCCCCGAATACTAATCCTATCTCATACCCCAAACTGTACCCTAACCCGTACCCTAAAACTAATCCCTAACCCACTGCCTAACTCTCTCTTACCCTTTTCCAAAACCGTACTCTGACCCTGACCTGACCCTAACCCTAAACCCTAACCAAACACTAAACCTAACCCTCGCCCTAACCCTAAACCTAGCCCTAACTTTAACTCTAACCCCTAACCCTAACTCTAACCCACATCCTAACCCCTAACCCTAACTGCAAACCTAGCCCAACCCTAACTCTAACCATAATCCAAACCCCAACTCCTAACCTCCTGCCCTAAATTCTAAAGTATAACCCTAACCTAACTCTAACTCCTGTCCCTAACCGAAACCCCCATCCTAACTCCTAACCACTGACCCTTACACTTATCCCTCACACTAACCTCTAATCCGTAACCATAAGCATAGTCACTAACCCCTAACATCTAACCTAAGCCTAACCACCAACTGCCTCCCCTCCCCTGACCCTACCATTCATTCTACCCATTCACTTACTCTATGTTTCTGAGGAGTCCCTTCTGACATGGACGTGACCCCCAAAGACGCCTCCAGAGTCCTCCAGGGATTCCTGAGGAATCTGGGCTCCTGTGAGTGCAGACGTGGCCCCACGTGTTCCAGAGTCATAGTCAGCGGGTCCTGAGGACACCGGGTCTCCTGTCACCGTGGAGTATGCCTCACATCCTCTGGAAGCCTCACAGCAGGTTCTCAGGAGGCTGGTGGCTCCTGTCAGCATGGACATGGCCCCACGTCCCCTAAAAACTCACCGCGGGGGATCCCTGGGTGGCGCCGCGGTTTGGCGCCTGCCTTTGGCCCAGGGCGCGATCCTGGAGACCCCGGATCGAATCCCATGTCGGGCTCTCGGTGCATGGAGTCTGCTTCTCCCTCTGCCTGTGTCTCTGCCTCTCTCTCTCCCTCTGTTATTATCATAAATAAATAAAAATTAAAAAAAAAAAAACTCACCGCGGGTCTTGAGGAGGCTGTGGGTTGCTGTCAGCCTAGACGCAGCCCCATGTGTCCCGAAGCCAAAATGCAGGTCCTGAGGAGGACGGGGGTCCTCTCAGTCTTGACATGGCCCCACATTTTCCTCAGCCTCACCATAAGATCTGAGGAGGCTGGGGGCTCCTGTCAGCATGGATGTGGCCGCAAATCATCCCAATCCTTCACAGTGCATCCTGAGGAGGCCAGAGAATCCTGTCAGTGTGGATTCGGCATCCACATCTTTCTTAGGCCTCATCACAGGGTCTGACAAGGCTGGGGTCTCGTGACCGCATGGACGCATCCCCATATTTCCGAAAGTCTACACTGGGGGTCATGAGGAAATCAGCGTCCTGTTGTGTCCATGTGGCCCCAAGTCCTCCCAAAGCATCACCGAGGGTTCTGAGGAGGCCGGGGCTCCTGTAACCATGAATGCGGCCCCCAGCTTCCAGAAGCATCAACTTATGTCCTGAGGGGCCCGGGAGCTCCTGCCAGAGTGGACGCAGCGCCACATCTTCCCTGAAGCCTCCTCTCAGGTCCTGAGACAGCTCAGGGGCTCCTGTCAGTGTGGATGGGGGCCTATATCTACCTGAAACTTCCCTGAAGGTCCTGAGGCTGCTCATGGGCTCCTGTCAGCGTGGATGCGGGCGCACAATTTCCTGAAGCCTCGACGCAGGTCCTGAGTTGGCTTAGGGCTCCAGTCAGCGTGGATGAGGGCCCACATCTTCCTGAAGCCTCCCCGCAGGTCCTGAGGCGGCCCAGGGGCTCATGTCAGGGTGGATGCGGGCCCACATTTTCCAAAAGCCTCATCGCGCGTCCTGAGGAGACCGAGGCTCTGGTCAGCATGAACGCGGCCCAATTTCGCCCTGAAGACTCCCCACGGGTCCTGAGGAGGCTGCAGCTCATCAGCATAGACACGTCCCCACGTCATCCTCAGGCCTCCCCAGCACAGGCTGGCTCCTGTTAGTGCAGGACAGAGGAGGACCTACTGCGCATGCGTGCCCCTTGGGAAGGTCCTGGTCTTGGGCACTCCCTGTGGGATGCTCAGGCGCTGCAGGAGGCTGTGCAGGAGGCAGCGGGTGCTCCATGGGCCCCACCTGCCTCCTTTCAGGCTCCAGCTGGGGCTGTTAGCTTCAGAAACATCTCACTGAATAGGAGCCCAACACCCGGGTTCCCCAGAAATACTTAAGGACAAGGTATTGGAGTCCAGAAGATGCGAAATGAAATATGGACCAGACTTTTATCACTTCCTGCAAATCTCACTCACCCCTCTTCTACTGTGGGCGGGACCACAGGTTGGTGCAGCCGCCCTGGAAACAGTGTGCAGGCCTCTCAGGAATTTACAAATAGAGCTGACCAGTGACTAGCACGTGAACGGCCTGGGGCTTATTCCGAGGATAGAGATGCAGTGAGACTCGGGACACCTGCACCCCAATGTCCACAGCAGCCAGGTCCACAGTAGCCACACTGTGAGAGGACCTCGGTGCCCTGAGGCAGATGATGGATAAAGAGGATGGGAGATAGATGATGGTCATAGAGAGAGAAATGGTACTCAGCTATCAAAGAGAAGGAAATCTTTCCATTTGCAATGATGTGGATAGAACTAAAGGGATCATGTTAAGTGAAGTAAGTCAGTCAGGAAAGAGAATAACCGTATGGTGTCATGCATAGATGGAATTATAGAAGCAAAGCAGATGAACTACTGTGAAGGAAAAGAAAAAAAATAAGATGAAAACAGATGCAGGTAATACAGTCTCTTAAAGATAGGAACGGAACTGAGGGTCTCTGGAAAGGGGGGGATAACAGGGGACCGGCATGAAGGAGGGCACGTGATGTCATGGGCACTGCTGTTATCTCCAACTGGTGAATCCCTGAATTCTTCCTCTGAAAGTATAATACACTATACGTTTATTAATTCGGTTTAAATTAAATTAAGTTAAAAAAATCAGTTGTATCAGAGCACATTTCCTTCTGGAATCTCTGTTTTGCTCATTCAGCTTATGCCGGGACCACCCTCCGTGGGTCTGGTTTGTCTAAGTAGGCTCCACGCCTCGTCCCTGTCCCAGCCCAGGGCTAGAACTCAAGACCCCTGAGATCAGGACCAGAGGTGAGGTCAGGAGTCGGATGCTTAACCGATGGAGCAGGCGGGGGCCCGAGAACCACACTGTTTTATCCTGTGTCTCTGTGATATCATTTGAAATAGAAAGTGCTGGGTCCAACTATGTGATGCTTCTCCAATACTGATTTGCTGTTCGGGGCATTTGTTGGGGGGGTATGGAGGTTATGGGTGGTTTTTTCCTATTTCTAAGATCTGCCACCATGATTTTGATAGGAATGACATTGAAACTGAGGGTAGCTTCAGGAACTGCGGACATTTTCACAAGATGAGGGTCCCACACCACAAGACCAGGACGGCCTCCCAGAGCCTGGTTTGGCTCAGAGCACAAGTCTTGTGCTCCTTTGGTTCAGTCTCATTATTTATTCTCTTTGATGCTCCTGAGAAAGCCTTCATGTCCTTCCTTTCCTTCCTGAGTGCTCATTGTCGGGACACAGCAAGGCTACTCTGCTCTGTAGGGTCAGTTTGTGTCCCGTGACTTTACTGAACTCACTCCTTAGTTCTAACAGGTTTTGGTGGAGGCTCTCGGGTTTCCTGTTTCTAGTACCACGTCTTCAGCATATAGGGACAGTGTGACGTCCCCGTTACATGTGTGGAACCTTTGCTGTTTACAGCTTAATGTCCTAGAAAGCCCCACAATTGAATCAAAACTGAGCCCAGGCCAAGGGCAGGAAGCCCCTATTAGAATGAGAACAGAGCTCAATGCCCTCGAAGGCCCCATATCAAAATGTACACAGAAATTGAGGAATTGCTCCAGCCCTTCTGGAGGTCCCCGAGTCCAGCCCTTAAAACTAAGCTACAACCCTCCTCGGGGACCAAGTCTCTGCTCCGCTGTGTTGGGTATACTTCGACACAAGATAAAGCTTGTAAATAATCTCACATGTGTTTCCATCGGAATCAGCTTCTTGGTGGTTTCTTAGATTTGCAATCTTGGGCACAACAGTCTGAGATAAAAAAAAAGCAAAATCAAAAGGAGCTCGGATGCGGGCAGAGTGAAAGCAGGGTTCCGAGAGAAGCGGCGGAGACCCGGGGGCTTGGGTGCCCTTCTGTGGAGGGCCTGCAGACTGGGGGGTGGAATGCTCAGCCCCAGAGCCAGTGGACACAGCGTCTCCACCCGCATCCCGCCCATCAGCGCCAAGTCTCAGGAAGCAGCACAGCACTGCCCGCTGGAGGCCAGAAGGGCTGACACCCAACCCGCCTCTGACACAGCAGTCAGATGTGCACCTGACATCACTGCCATGGCCAAACCTCAGACCCCGCACAGACCACTCCCTGCCACCAAGGTGTCAGACCACAGAGGCTGCAGAGATTCAGCTCTGCCTGGAAAGTAGGGTCTAGCTTCCTTTTTACTTTGTGCTTTATTTTCATTTAGTTTCTTTGATTCTATTTTATAAATTGCCTTATTTTAATTTTTATGTATGTACCTTATATATTTCTTATTTTTAGTTTCATGGTACTTTAATTTTGTTTCTTATTTTGGGATTTAGAATCTTTTAACAACCAGGCCAAAATAATCTGGTGATTCTTTTGGGGGGAGGGCAGTTGTTATTGTTTTTCTTGTTTTTTCTTTTTCTTCCTTCTTCCTACTTTCTATTTCTGGAAAAAATAATGAGATGGAGAAATTCACCTCCATAAAAAAACATGAGGTAGTACTCACAGCCAGGAAGTCCATCAATACAAATATATGATGTCTAACTACAGTTTAAAACAATGATTATAAAGATAGCATCTGGGCTGGAAAAAGAGCACAACAGAAAACTAGAGAATCCCTTACTGTAGAAATAAAAGAACTAAAATCTAGTCAGGCCAACGTTAAAAATGCTATAACTGAGATGCAGTCCCAAGTGGAAGCCTTAAAAACAAGAAAGGTTATGTGCAGATATTCCACACTCAAGTTCATGAGCATAGCTTCCCACTCTTATGTATGGAATACACATAGTAACTTCCTTCTACAAAATATATTATGAAAAGCTTAATAATTATAATATAATAATAATAATAATAATAATAATAATAACAATAAATATGACTTTACTATGGAGAAACCTAACACTACCTCAGCAAGATGATCAGATCTATACCAAGAATGATAAATCTTGTTGATAGTATCTATCCTTTATATGATATAATAAAAATGGCAGTATATCTCTGTATAGAATCCACAAAAACAGTTCAATCATGAGATAAACAACAGACATGTCTCAACTGAGGGAAATTTTACAAAATACTCTAGTTCTCAAAGTTTTCCAGTTCACCAACAGCAAGGAAAGGCTGAAAGACTGTCACAATCCAGGGGAGCTTAAGAAAACATGAGGACAAATGGAGTGTGATATAAGGGATGGTGACTTAGCAAAAACTAAGGAAATCTGAATAAAGTATGGTCTTTGGTTATTGCGAATATTTTAATATTGATTCATTAGCTAATATTTGTACCGTACCGATATAAGATATCAATAATTGGAGAAATTGAGTGCAAGTGCATGAGAATTCTCTGTACTATCTTCTCAATTTCCCTATGAAGCTTTGTTTTCTTTCTAAAAAATAAGATTTAATTTGAAAATTGACTTAAATGAATCAGGCTCCAGTGTGAAGATATTTTAAGAATCATTGAATTAACTTTTGCCTTATTCTTAAAGATTTCCTTCGATGGGAACATAGTAAGAATTTTATATCAGAAGGAAAGAAAAACACTTATGAACACGTATAATGCCTCTTCAACCTGAAAAACAGGAAAGGATAATAATAACAAAAATCAGATAAAAATACTTCTAGTATAATAGACACCATATTGCAAGTGCATCTAAAATTAGCAATGTATAACATTTATTTCCTTGACATTTGTCTTCCAAAGAGTTCACAGTGTTTCAGTGTCATTTGAAACAGGGGAAGAATCTCAGGGAAGAATCCTTCACTTAATAATAGGACCATTGGCACTAATGTCTCTCAATTATTTCCAAATCCATAAAGATTCATTTCCTGATGAATGACTGAGCTGTGAAGAAATAGATGAGAAAGCCTCATCCCTCTGAATGACTTGTGTCAGAATATTTTAAACATAGTACTATGGATAGTAAATTATCCTTATTAACAGGAAATACGTCTCAGATTAGAATCTGAGAAATCAGATGGGCAGAGAAAAAATGCTTTAAATCGCTCCTGAAGTTGTAAAGACAAAGGAGAACTTTTCTAGTACAAAGTCAGTTGTCAAGATATCCTTAGGGAATAAGATTCTGCAGCATCTAATCCTGCTGCACTGCCGGGACGCCCGCGCCCCAGGTCTTCCTGATCCCAAATCCCTGGGCCTGTCGCCGAACACAGGCTGCCAGGCTGAGGTCATTTGCAATGTCTCTCTTAGGAGCTCCAGGGAGGGGAGCATGAGCTAGATAGGACAGGACGGGATGCGTGGAGGCCGAGAACATTATGGCCATTCTACTTTAAGTTCAGTATTAGCACACATCCAGCAATCCCAGGCCCCTGTGAAGAAGAGCTGAAATTTGCATTACTTCAGTTACTGGAATAAAACAAAAGTTGACAGCTTAATGTCTTAGAAAGCCCCACAATAGAATAAAAACTGAGCCTAAGCCAAGGGCTGGAAGCCCCAATTTGAATGAGAGCTCAATGCCCCTGAAGGACCCATATCAAAATGTAAACAGAACTTGAGGAATTGCTCCAGCCCTTCTGGAGGTCCCTGAGACCAGCCCTTTAAGCTACAACCCTCCTCGCGGTCCAAGTCTCTGGTCCACTGTGTGGGGTATACCTGGACCCTTTTTTGAGTTTGTAAAACAACCCACGTGTGTTTGCATAAGTGTCGGCTCCTTAGTGGTTTCTCGGATTCGCAATCTTGGACACAACACCCGAATGACCCCTCCCCACCTGGACTGACCTCCTGTCCCCTCCCACCCAGGCTGACCCTCAGTCACCTCCCCACACACCACAGCTGGGCACAGGCCATCACACAGTTCCATGAGCACGGTGGGCACTCCCGCCGTCCCCGGCCTCCCAGGCAATGGAAGGAGGTTTCGGCAGGACACACTCCTATGGTGGCCCCAGGGCTCCCTGCCCAGGAGAGCACCTGGTGACAGGTCGGAGTCTGTGTCCCTGATCCCAGCTCCTCCTCCCAGGTTTTCCCGCAGCAAATGAAAGAGGGGGACCTGGTCTCCTCCAGGGACATCACGCAGGTGGACCTGGACGTCAACAGGTTGTGCAGCAGTCACATCATATTTTGGGACTACTACGGGGTAGGGTGAGGTTGAGGGGCTAGGGGGGATCAGGACCCAGTGGAGGACCGGGGGATTCTGGGTAGGGAAAACGGGGATTCTGAGTCGGGGGGCAGAACAGCAGCCAACAACACACCACTCCATGGTAGGGTGTTGGGGATGACCTCTGTGCCCCCACCCCCGGGGCCTCGGACATGAAGAGGCCACTAGGATAGGGTCTCCAGGGCTTGCCATGGGAGCTGAACCCCAAAGGGGAGAGGGACGGTCCTCTGAGTAGCAGGGGATAAGGTTTCGGGACATGGGGGGCAGGAACTAGACCTGGGAGCCAGGCGGAATGGCCACGGCTGGACCAGGACACACATTGATTCCATGAGGGCGGACGGGTCAGAGTGACACCCACTCGGTGATTTATATATTTCTAAGTTTTATGCTATTAATTTGAGGCATTTTGCAATTTGAAAACACACATAGTATCATGAAACCCAGATAATGCCCCCAGTCCAGCCAGGGTCCTGCACTGACCACACCCCGCCCCAGGGACAGGTGTCTCAGCAAACCCCAGACTGGAGTTGCCTTTAAGTGTAGACGTCTCCTTGTGCATCTTAGAGGAAGGGGATGCCCTGTGTCCGCAGGCCCGCCATGATATCCCCCTCAATTCCCCACTCCCCACTCCATCCCCCCTACATCATCATTCCCCATGGCATCCCCCCTATTCATCCCCCTCAAACCCACACAGCCACACTCCCCACACACTATACCCCAACACCATGCCCCATACCATCCACGCCCAACAATGAGCCCCATCAAGGACCCGGTGCAGGTGCCCCCTGTGG
>NW_023330613.1:73323-119562 GCF_011100685.1 Canis lupus familiaris
TTTTCAGGTTTACCACATAGTGATGCACCCTTGAATACAACGCCTGGTACTGGTCAGAGGTGACCTCCACTATCCCCATCCCCTGATTTCCCATCCCCCCCACCTTCCTCTGATATTGATTACTTTATTCTCTGTGACTAAGAGTGTGTTTTTTTTTTTTTGTTGCTTCTCTCATCCCCTCCTCTGCCCGTTTGCCAGTTTGTTTGGTTTCTTAAAATTCACATGTGAATGCAATTGTATGGTATTTGGTATCTGTCTTTCTCTGACTGAGTTCATTTAGCATAAGTGTCTTCCACTTCTCGCACGTCATTGTAAATGGCTTCATTTCATCCTTCCTGATGACCGAGTGATGTCGCAGTGTGTATATTTACCACATCGTCTCTGCCCATTCATCTGTCGATGGACATCTGGGGGTGTATACCAGTTTTGCTGTTGTTGATAATGCTTCTACCAACACTTGGCTGCGTGTTCCTCTTCAAATCTACTAAACTACTTTTGTATCCTTGGGGTAAATACCTAGCTGTGCGATTTTGGAATCGTAGGGTAGCTCTATTTTTAACTTCTTTTTAAAAAAATTTTTTTTTATGATAGTCACAGAGGGAGAGGCAGAGACACAGGCAGAGGGAGAAGCAGGCTACATGCCCCGGGAGCCCGACATGGGATTCGATCCCGGGTCTCCAGGATCAGGCCCTGGGCGAAAGGCAGGCACCAAACCACTGCGCACCCAGGGATCCCCTATTTTTAACTTCTCGAGGACCCTCCAGACTGTTTTCCACAGGGGCTGCACCTTTATTTATGTATTCATAAGAGACACAGAGAGTCAAAATTATCGGCAGAGGGAAAATGAGGCACCATGTGGGGAGCCTGATGTGGGACGTGATTCCCCCAGGATCATGACATGAGCCAAAGCAGATGCTCAAACACTGAGGCTCCCAGGTGCCTTGCTGATTCAATTTCTTTGCTAGTTATGGGTGTGTTCATATTTTCTATTTTTTCCTATTTCAGTTTTGCTCGTTTGCACATTTCTAGGGATTTGTCCATTTCTTCCAGGACTCCCAGTTTGTTAGCATATCATCTTTCATAGTATTCACTTATAATTGTCTAATTTTTCTGGTGTTGATTGTGATCTCTCTTCTCTCATTTGTGATTTTATTTATTTAGGTCTTTTCTCTTTTCTCGTTGATAAGGCTGGCTAAGGCTTGATCCATTTTGTTAATTATTTTGAAGAACCAGCTCTTAGTTTCATTATTCCATTCTACTGTTTTGTTTTTTTCTGCATTGTTTATTTCTTCTCTCATCTTTATTTTTTCCCTTCTTCTGTAGGCTTTAGGCTTTGTTTGCTATTCCTTTTCCAGCCTATTGTGCGTAGGGTTAGGTTGTGTATTGGAGACTTCTTGTTTCTTGAGATAGGCCTGTATTGCTATGTACTTCCCTCTTAGGATTGCCTTTGCAACATCCCAGAGGTTTGGAGAAACATTTTCATTTTCATTTGTTTTAAATTTGATCTTTAATTTCCTGGTTGCTCCATTCATTCTCTAGTAGGATGTTCATAATCTCCACGTATTTTTGGTCTGTCCAATTTTTATCTTACTGTCGACCTCGAGTTTCATAGAGTCATGGTCTGAAAATGTACAGGGTGTGATATCAACCTTCTTGTACCTGTTGTACCTGTTGAGGGCTGATTTCTGGGCCATGATATGATCTGTTCTGGAGAATGTCCCATGTGCACTTGAAAGGAATGTGTATTCTGCTTTAGGAAGAAATGTTCAGACTATATCTGTTGAGTCCCTGAGGTCCAGTGTGTCAAGACTATTGTTCCCCTGTTGATTTTCTGTATAGACGATCGGTCCATTGCCATAAGTGGGTAGGTTTTAAAATCCCCTGTCATTGTATTATTATCAGTGAGTTCCTGTATGTTTGTTGTTAATTGGTTTCTATATTTACGTACTCCCATTTTGGCAGCATCAGTATTTAGTTGTTTGAACTTTTTTTTAAAATAAATTTATTTTTTATTGTTCTTCAATTTACCAAACAACAGAATAACACCCAGTGCTCATCCCGGCAAGGGACCCCCTCAGTGCCTTTCACCCATTCACCCGCACCCCCCGCCCTCCTCTCCTTCTAGCATCCCTTGTTCTTTTTTCAGAGTTAGGAGTCTTTATGTTCTGTCTCCCTTTTGATATTTCCCACACGTTTCTTCTCCATTCCCTTATATTCCCATTCACTGTTATTTATATTAACTAATTGAATGAGAACATACGTTTGTCCTTCTCCGATTGACTTACTTCACTTAGCATAATACTCTCCAGTTCCATCCACGTAGAAGCAAATGGTGGGTATTTGTTGTTTCTAATGGCTGAGTAATATTCCATTGTATACAAAAACCACATCTTCTTTTTTTTTTTTAAACCACATCTTCTTTATCCATTCATCTTTCGATGGACACCATGGCTCTGTCCACAGTTTCGGTATTATGGACATTCTTGCTAAAAACATCGGGGTGCAGGTGTCCCGGCATTTCATTGCATCTGAATATTTTGGGTAAATCCCCAAGAATGCAATTGCTGGGTCATAGGGCAGGTCTATTTTTAACTCTTTGAGGAACCTCCACACAGTTTTCCAGAGTGGCTGCACCAGATCACATTCCTACCAACAGTGTAAGAGGGTTCCCTTTTCTCCGCATCCTCTCCAACATTTGTGGTTTCCTGCCTTGTTAATTTTCCCCATCCTCACCGGTGTGAGGTGGTATCTCATTGTAGTTTTGATTTGTATATCCCTGAGGCAAGTGATGCACAGCATTTTCTCATGTGCATGTTGGCCATGTCTATGTCTTCGTCTGTGAGATTTCTGTTCATGTCTTTTGCCCATTTCATGATTGGATTGTTTGTTTCTTTGGTGTTGATTTTAAGAATTTTTTATAGATCTAGGAAACTAGCCCTTTATCTGATCCGTCATTTGCAAATATCTTCTCCCATTCTGTAGGTTGTCTTTTAGTTTTGTTGACTGTATTTATGCTGTGCAAAAGCTTCTTATCTTGATGAAGTAACAATAGTTCATTTTTGCTTTTGTTTCTTTTGCCTTTGTGGATGAATCTTGCAAGAATTTACTGAGGCCGAGTTCAAAAAGGGTGTTGCCTGTGTTCTCCTCTAGGATTTTGATGGACTCTTGTCTCACATTTAGATCTTTCATCCATTTTGAGTTTATCTTTGTGTATGGTGAAAGAGAGTGGTCTAGTTTCATTCTTCTTCATGTGGATGTCCAATTTTCCTACCACCATCTATTGAAGAGATTGTCTTTCTTCCAATGCATAGTCTTTCCTCTTTTATCGAATATTAGTTGACCATAAAGTTCAAGGTCCACTTCTGGGTTCTCTATTCTGTTCCCTTGATCTATGTGTCTGTTTTTGTGCCAGTTCCACACTGCCCTGATGACCACAGTTTTGTAGTACAACCTGAAATCTGGCATTGTGATGCCCCCAGATATGGTTTTCTTTTTTAAAATTCCCCTGGCTATTCGGGGTCTTTTCTGTTTCCACACAAATCTTGAAATAATTTGTTCTAACTCTCCAAAGAAAGTCCATAGTATTTTGATAGGGATTGCATTAAACGTGTACATTGCCCTGCGTAACACGACATTTTCACAATATTAATTCTGCCAATCCATGAGCATGGTATATATTTCCAACTCTTTGTGTCTTCCTCAATTTCTTTCCGAAGCGTTCTATAGTGTTTTTGGTTTCGATCTTTACCTCCTTGCTTAGGTTTATTCCTAGGTATCTTGCAATGAAGTTACTGCGGCCAAGTTCAAAAAGGTGTTGCTGTGTTCTCCTCTAGGATTTTGGTGGACTCTTGTCTCACATTTAGATCTTTTATCCATTTTGAGTTTATCTTTGTGTATGGTGAAAGAGAGTGGTCTAGTTTCATCCTTCTGCATGTGGATATCTATTTTCCCAGCACCGTTTATTGAAGAGACTGTCTTTCTTCCAATGGATAGTCTTTCCTCCTTTATCAAATATGAATTGACCATAAAATTCAGGGTCCATTCTGGGTTCTCTATTCTGTTCTATTGATCTATGTATCTAATTTTGTGCCAGTACCACACTGTCTTGGTGAACACAGCTTTGTTGTACAACCTGAAATCTGACATTGTGATGCCCCCAGATATGGTTTTCTTTCTTAAAATTCCCCTGGCTATTCGGGGTCTTTTCTCTTTCCACACAAATCTTAAAATAATTTGTTCTAACTCTCTGAAGAAATTTCATGGTACTTTGATAGGGATTGCATTAAACGTGAACATGGCCTGGGTAACATTGACATTTTCACAATATTAATTCTGCCATTCCATGAGCATGGAATATTTTTCCATCTCTTGGTGTCTTCCTCAATTTCTTTCAGAAGTTTTCTATAGTTTTTAGGGTATAGATCATTTACCTCCTTGGTTAGGTTTATTCCTAGGTATCTTATGCTTTTGGGTGCAATTGTAAATGAGATTGACTCCTTAGTTTCTCTTTCTTCAGTCTCATTGTTAATGTATAGAAATGCCATTGATTTCTGGGCATTTATTTTGTATCCTGCAACGCTACCAAATTGCTGTATGGGTTCTAGCAATCCTGGGTGGAGGGTTTTGTGTTTTCTAGGTAGAGTATCATGTCATCAGTGAAGAGGGAGTGTTTGACTACTTTTTGGCCAATTTGAATGCCTTTAATGTCTTTTTGTTGTCTGATTGCTGAGGCTAGGACTTCCAGTACTATGTTGAATAGGAGTGGTTAGAGTGGACATCCCTGTCTTGTTCCCGATCTTAGGGGAAAGGCTCCAAGTCCTGCCCATTGAGAATGATATTTGCTGTGGACTTTTCCTAGATGGCTTTTACGATGTCGAGGATTGTTCCCTCTATCCCTACGCTCTGAAGTGTTTTGATCGGAAATGGATGCTCTATTTTGTCAAATGGTTTCTATGCATCTAATGAGAGGATCATATGGTTCTTGGTTTTTCTCTTGCTGATATGATGAATCACATTGATTGTTTTACGAGTGTTGAACCAGCCTTATGTCCCAGGGATAAGTCCTACTTGGTCATGGTGAATAATTTTCTGAATGTATTGTTGGATCCTATTGGCTAGTATCTTGTTGAGAATTTTTCATCCATGTTCATCAAGGATATTGGTCTGTATTCTCCTTTTTGGTGGGGTCTTTGTCTGGTTTTGGAGTTAAGGTGATCCTGGCTTCATAGAACTAATTTGGAAGGACTCCATCTCTTTCTATTTTCCAAACAGATTTAGTAGGATAGGTATGGTTTCTTCTTTAAACGTTTGATAGAATTTCCCTGGGAAGCCATCTGGCCCTGGACTTTTGTGTCTTGGGAGGTTTTGGATGACTGCTTCAATTTCCTCTCTGGTTATTGGTCTGTTCAGATTTTCTATGTCTTCCTGTTCCAGTTTTGGTAGTTTGTGGCTTTCCAGGAATGTGTCCATTTCTTCTACATTGTGTAATTTATTTCCGTATAGCTGTTCATAATATGTTTTTAAAATCGTTTGTATTTCCTTGGTGTTGGTAGTGATCTCTCCTTTCTCATTCATGATTTTATTAATTTGAGTCTTCTCTCTCTTCTTTTTTCTTTCTTTTTTTTTAAATTTATTTTTTATTGGTGTTCAATTTACTAACATACAGAATAACCCCCAGTGCCCGTCACCCATTCACTCCCACCCCCTGCCCTCCTCCCCTTCTACCACCCCTAGTTCGTTTCCCAGAGTTAGCAGTCTTTACGTTCTTTTTAATAAGACTGGCTAATGTTTTATGTATGGTATTAATTCTTTCATAGAACCAACCCCTGGTTTTGTTGATCTGTTCCACATTTCTTCTGGTCTCGATTTCCTTTGAGGTCTGCTCGAATTTTAATTAACTCTCTTATTCTTTTGGGTGTAGGATCTATCTGCTGTTTTTTTCTCTAGCTGCTTTATGAGTAAGGTTAGCTTTTGTATTTCCATTCTTTCCAGTTTTTGAATGGATGCTTGTATTGTGATGTATTTCCCCCTTAGGACTGCTTGTGCTCCATCCCAAAGATTTTGAACGGTTGTATCTTCATTCTCATTAGTTTCCATGAAACTTTTTAATTGTTGCTCAATTTCCTGGTTGACCCTTTAATCTTTTAGCAGGATGGTCCTTAACCTCCACGTGTTTGAAGTCCTTCCAAACTTCTTGTTGTGATTTAGTTCTAATTTCAAGGCATATGGTCTGAGAATATGCAGGGGACGATCTGAATCTTTTGGTATCCGTTCAGATGTGATTTGTGTCCCAGTATGTGGTCGATTCTGGAGAAAGTTCCATGTGCACTTGAGAAGAACGTTTATTCAGTTCAGTTTGGATGTAAAGTTCTATAGATTTCTGTGAAATCTATCTGCTCCAGTGTATCATTTAAAGCTCTCGTTTCTTTGGAGATGTTGTGCTTAGAGGACATATCGAGGGTAGAAAGAGCTAGATTGAAGTCACCAAGTATAAGATAATTATTCTCTAAGTATTTCTTCACTTTGGTTATTAATTGGTTTAAATATTTGGCAGGTCCCTCATTCGGGGCATTTATATTGAGGATTGTTAAGTCGTCTTGTTGGATAGACCCTTTAAGTATGATTTAGTGTCCGTCTTCATCTCTCACTACAATCTTCGCGGTAAATTTTAGTTTACCTGATATAAGGATGGCTACCCCTGCTCCTTTTGAGGACCATTTGAATGGTAAATGGTTCGCCAACCCATTATTCTCAGATTGTACGTGTCCTTCTGTCTAATATGAGTCTCTTGTATACAGCAAATAGATGGATCCTGCTTTTTTATCCAGTTTGAAACCCTGCACCTTTGATGGGGTCATTAAGCCCTTTCACGTTCAGAGTTACTATCGACAGATATGAATTTGGTGTCATCATGATATCTATTCAGTCCTTGTTTTTATGGATTGTTCCACTGAACTTCTTCTTAAAGGGGAATTTTAAGAGTCCCCGTTAAAATTTCTTGCAGAGCTGCTTTGGAGGTCACATATTCTTTCAGTTCCTGCCTGTCTTGAAAGCTCTTTATCTCTCCTTCCATTTTGAAGGAGAGCCTTGCTGGATAAAGTATTCTTGGTTGCATGTTCTTCTCATTGAGGACCCTGAATATATCCTGCCAGCCATTTCTGGCGTGCATGGTCTCTGTGGAGATATCTGCTGTTACCCTTATGCTCCTCCCCATAAAGGTCAGGATTTTCGTGTCTCTTGCTGCTTTAAGGATCTTCTCTTTACCTTTGGAATTTGCAAGCTTCACTATTAAATGTCGAGGTGTTGGATGGGTTTTATTGATTTCTGGGGAGATCTCCTATTTCCTGGATCTGAATGCCTGTTTCCCTTCCCATATTAGGAAAATTTTCAGCTATGATTTGTACCAATACATATTCTGGCCCTCTGTCCATTTCTGCACCCTTGGGAACCCCAATTTCACATAGGTTTTTCCTCCTCAGGCTGTCGTTTTTTTCCCTTAATCTGTCTTCCTGGTCTTTTAGTTGTCTGTCTCTGTTTTCCTCAGTTTCCCTCTTTGCCATCAACTTGTCTTCTATGTCACTCACTCGTTCTTCCACCTCATTAAACCTGGTCATTAGGACTTCTAGTTTGGATTGCATCTGATTCAATTGATTTTAATTTTGTCCTGATTGGATCTAAATTCTGCAGTCATGAAGTCTCTTGAGTCCTTTATGTTTTTTTCTAGAGCCACCAGTAGCTGTATAATAGTGCTTCTGAATTGTTGTTCTGACATTGAATTGTAATCCAGATTTGTAACTTTGTGGGAGAGCGGACTGTTTTTTTCTTTTTAAGTGATGTTTCCTTCTAGTCACTTTGCTCAGTGCAGAGGGGCCAAAAAGAAGTTGTATTGGGAAAAGGAGAAAAAGAGCGGAGAGAAAGAAGGAAAGAGAAGAGGAAAAGAAAAGGAAAAAGGAGGAAAAAAAGCCAAAAAGAGAATAAAATGAGAAAGAAAAAGAAAGAAAGGGGGGAAATGGTGGGGGAAGCAATCAGAAATAAAAAAAAAACATGGGGGAGTATCTTCTGATTTTGTATACTTTAAGTCCCTTGACTTCCCCTGGAACTTGTCTGTTTAGTTGGTATTGTGGGGGAGGGTCATATTGTGCTGATTTTCAGGTGTTAGCCCTTGGGGGAGCTCCTCTCTCCCTGCCTGGTGAAGCGCTCAGTGGGGCTTGTTTACCCCGTGATACCCAAGGAGGAACAACCCCAGTGGCAGCGGCCAGATCTGAAAACTTGTATTCAGCCCCCGCCATAACTCCGGAGCAGTCCATCTACAGGGACTGGAGCCTCCGGTGTGGGGCTGCTGATCTGCACCCCTCTGGGCAGGTGCGTCCTTGCTGTCCTGTGCCCTCCAGGCCTCTGCCTGTCCCGGGGAAGGCCGAATCCTGGGCTGTGTCCCGGGGCCCCGTGCTCTCGGGCCTTTGCTGTTGGATTCTCGGCCCCGTGCTCTGGGGCATTTGCTGTTGGATTCTCGCTCCCAGCTGCACAGCCTCCTATCCACAAAGCCGCCGCCCCAGCCCTTATGAGCTGCTCCTGGAGCCGCCCAACCCCCTCCACACAGAGCCTCTTCCTCTGCCCTAGGCACAGCCGCCTAGCTGCTCCCAGGGACCCGCAGCCCTCTCCACAGAGAGCCACCGCCCGAGCCCCTCAGTGCTGCTCCTGGGTCATGCATGTGCCCTGCAGCCTTTCGGGAGCTCGATGCACTCTCTTGGGAGTGCAGGTGTCTGTTAGTATCCCATGGAGCCCGAGGGTATCCCCGCCCTCCTGGGGTCCTGCTCTGAATCCCTGCAGGCCCATTCCACCCTGGAAGATTGGTGCAGTTCCTGATTCTCTGGGACAGAGCTCTCCTGACCCGGGGGCACTCGGCCTGGCCTTAGCTCGGCTCCTCGTGGGGCCCGTCCCCCTTGGATGCCTTTTGTTTCTTTATTTCTTTTTCCCATCTTCCTACCTTGATAGTTGCACAAACTTTTTTCACTGTAGCAATAGATCTGGTCTCTGTTTAAATCTCAGGCCGAATGCGTAGATTTTCAGGATGACGTGAAGTTATCTAGGTAATTTGGTAGGGATAGGTGACTTGGGGACCCTACTCTTCCGCCATCTTGCCCCTCCTCCTGTATGTTGCCTTTTAGCATTGATTGTTTCCTTCACTTTGCAGAAGCTTTTCAATTTGATGAAGTCCCAATAGGATGTTTGCTTTTGTTTCCCTCACCTCAGAGGCATATCTAGAAAGAAGATCCAATTGCCAATGTCAAAGACGTTGCTGCCTATCTTTTCTTCTTTGTATAGTTTCAGGTCTCACATTTAGGTCTTTCATCCATTTTGAATTTGTTTTTTATATATATGGTGTAAGAAAGTGGTCCAGGTTCATTCTTCTGCACGTGGCTGCCTGGTTTTCCCAACACCATTTGTTCTTATCCTGGGGTCAGGGTTAGGGTTTGTTGAAGAGACTGTCTTTGTGCCATTGGATATTCTTTCCTGCCTTGTTGTCCATTTTTGGAAAATAGATACATGTTTGTATCTTGTTTTAGCTTTCCATTCTGTTCTATTGATCTAAGCGTCTCCTGTTGGGAGATCCCTGATGGCTGATTCAATTTCTTTGCTGGTTAACTGTATGTTCAAATTTCTAATTTCTTCATTTTTCTTTTTTTGTATATATATATATATATATATATATATATATATATATATATATATATAAAATCTAGGAATTGATCAATTTCTTCCAGGTTCTAGGTGTCTGGCATAGAATTTTTCATCATATTCTCTTATTATCATTCGTATTTCTGTAGTGTTGGTTGTTATTTCTCTTTTCTCATTTCTGATTTTATTTGGGTCCTTTCTCATCTTTTTATCTTTTTTCTTTTTTAAAGATTTTATTTATGTATTCATGAGAGACACAGAGAGGCAGAGGTATAGGCAGAGGGAAAATGAGGCTCCATGCAGGGAGCCTGATGTGGGACATGATTCCCCAGGACCCCGGGATCATGACCTTCGCCAAAGCACATGCTCATCATGCCCCCCCTCCGTAGGATGCTTCCTGCCCCTCTGCGCTCCTTTTTGGAACCCAGCAGGCACATCTCTGTGCCTCCAGCACCTCTGCAATTATGGCTTATAGCGTCTTCCATGTATCCTATTGGGGACCACACCGTCGTGTATGTAATCATCCAACTGCTGTTTGACAACATTGTGGGATTCCGACTTTTGTTGGTTTTGGGGTGTGTGTGTGTCTATTACATGCAGCTATCATGTGCAGCTCTCTGATCCTCTGGCTGGGTAACCCATACACCGACATGGTTGGCACAACATCTTTTCTGGTGCTGGCACTGGGCGGCTAGCTGGGCTCTCCTGACTGACCCAAGGCTCGCTCGTGCAGTGACTTTACACTGGAGGGTCAGCTGAGCTGGAAGGTCCGGCTCCGCCACATTCCTATGTCCGGCAGTGGGTCCCACTGTGCCCCGGCTGCTTGTCTTCTCCCCGATGCCTCTCCAGCAGGGAGCCAGACCTCGGGGCCACCCTGGGGGGATCTCAGAGGAGCCGGGTGCCCATTACGGGGAGCCATGGGGCTGGAGTAGGGGTGATGATGGGGCTGTGGTTCCTCGGTACCCTGTGCTGCCTGGCCTTCATGCCGAGCCCCATGCTCACCCAGCCCCTACTCACTAGGGCGAGGTGGGTGGCCTCTACACGGTGGTGTGAGAGATCCAGCACCACAAAGTGTGCACAGTGAGTCCACCTGGTGAGTGTGGCCCAGGTGCATGAGCTGCAAGTGTGGGACCCAGGAAATTTAACAAAAATCCCATACCCCTGGACAACCAAGCAGGACTGATTCTATTTTGTGCTACACCCGCCACCTCCCCTATGACCCCCACATGACCTGCTTATGGCTTAAGGTGCTGCCCCAACCCAGTCAAGCCACTCGGCACACCCTAATCAGAAATCTGCTCATAAGAATGTAAACCTGCTTTGTGCCCACCAAAACTGCGGGCCGTTTCTGACCAAAGTAATATGCCAGGTCAAGTGGATCCCATAAGGTAAGGTGGATTTCAATCAGCCACCTGCGTGTGGTCCGACATGACTGTGCAACTTTCTGTGTATCCCAAGGGCCACTGGCCCCTATAAAGCTGCTACGCCTCTAAGTCTCAGGGTCTAAATCCCTGCTCCGCTGTGTCGGGTGCACTTTGACTCAAGCTCCAGCTTGTAAAGATATCCTCGGGAGGTTTCATCAGTGTTGGCTCATCGGTGGTTTCTTGGATTTGCAATCTTGGGGACAACACAAGGGCCTGCTGTCCTGACATCCCTTCCTGGGTCCCACTGTCCGCCCCGCAGGCCCTCTGTTCCCCAGGCACACAGGCACAGAGATGCGGGGATGGCAGGAAGTGCCCCAGAAACCATCCAGCCCCAGGCCCCTTGACAGAGGGAGCACAGACCTCCCAGGTCGCTTTACACAGACCCTGGTGACCTGAGGCTCCCTGGCTGTCACTCTGTCCCAGGCCCTCCTGGCCCATGGGCACAGGCTGAGTCCCAGTATAGTCTGAGGGGTCATGACCCTGGTGTCTGGCCGCCCCTGGAAGGCACGTGGGTACGTCAACTGTGTGTGCCTTGCAGTGCCCATGCAGGTGCTATTTGGGGCCTGGGTGTTGCCCCCTCCTCCTCTCTGTGGGTCTCTCCATGCCCGGTGCACAGAGTTCTGGGAGACACAGAAACAGGCTGGCTGTGCATTTTCACATCACAACACTTTATTGATCTTCTACAGCAAATGGGCTCAGAGCCCAGGGTGTGCGCTTTCCCCTGGGGAAGGAGACCATTCTGTCCTTTAGGAGAGGGCAAGAATCACATGGGTGGCGATGCGAGTGCTGGAGTCCCCCACCTAGGAGCATGTGTGGACTCCGGATGTGGGCGTGTGTCCTGAGGTTTCAGCCGTAGAGATGGTTCTGAGGACAGCAGAGCTGACCTTGACCTGTAGCTCATGGGTTCCTAGCTGGGTCCCTGCAGGGCAGCTGGACCCTAGCCTCGGGGCCACTGGGGCCCCCAGCAACTGGAAGAACCTGCCTCCTGGTGTGGGTGTGGGTGGGTCCCACCAGCCTACCTCTGCTCTCCCCAACCTTTGGTGTCCTGGGAACCCCAGGGCTGCTCTAGGTCAGTGACCTGGATCTGTGGGGCACGCCAAGGGCCCAGGAGGCCACATAAAGTTGTGAGAGGGCTCGCTCAGCGTGGGGCCAGAATCCAGGCCTGGACAGGGCTACGGGGGGCTGGATCCCATTAGTCTTTTTTTTGGGCCTCGGGCGGGGGCTCAAATCACACCCACCCTCACAGAGCCCGGGGCCAGGCCAGTCCTGATCCCCCTGGGTTAGGGGCTGTTGTCCTGTTCAGGGTGTGCCGCCCTCCAGGACGGCCAGTGAGCGGAGGCAGGGCACAGTGCTTCCTCTGCACCACTCACCTGCACAAACCCTGTCTGGGGCTCCCTGTCTTCCCTCCTCCCTGCAACTCCTGGGTACTCCATGGGACACCCAGGCTTCTGAAGGGAGTAGGGTATCCAGAGAAACCCTGGGAGGCTGAGCATGTACCACAGGGTGCACCTGCACCGGGTCCTTGCTGGGCGCTGATGGTGTGGGGGTGGATGGTGTGGGGGCAGGGGTATGATGGTGGTGGAGTGTGGGGAATGGTGTAGGGGGGATCCCATTGAGGTAGAGGATGTAGGTGGATGGAGTGGCAGTGGGGAATGAGGGAGATGTTGTGGGGGGCCTGCGGACACAGGGCATCCCCTTCCTCTAAGATGCACAAGGAGATGTCTACACTTAAAGGAGACTCCAGTCTGGGGTTTGCTGTGACACCAGCCCCTGGGGCCGGGTGTGGTCAGTGAATGGCCCTGGCTGGACCAGGGCATTATCTGGGGTTCATCATATTATGTGTGTTTTCAAATTGCAAATTGTCTCAAATTAAATGCATAGAACTTAGAAACATGTAAAGCACCGAGAGTGGGTGTCACTCTGACCCATTCGACCCTCATGGGATCGAAGTGTGTCCTGCTCCTGCCGTGGCCATTCTGCCTGGCACCCAGGTTCGGTTCCTTCCGCCCATGTCCCCACCCCATCCTCTGCTTCTCAGGGGGTCGTCCCTCACCCCTTAGGGGTTCAGCTCCCATGGCAACCCCTGGAGGCCCCATCCTGGTGGCCTCCTCATCCCCAAGGCCCTGGGTGTGGGGGCACAGAGGTCATCCCCAACACCCTACCATGGAGCGATGTCTTGTTGGCTGCTGTTCTGCCCCCCGCCTCAGAAGTCCCGTTTTCCCTACCCGGAATGCCCCGGTTCTCCCCTGGGTCCTGATCCCCTCTGGCCCCTCAACATCACCCTACCCCGTAGTAGTCCCAAAATATGATGTGACTGCTGAACGTCCTGTTGACATCCAGGTCCACCTGCGTGATGTCCCTGGAGGAGACCAGGGCCTCCTCCTTCATTTCCTGTGGGAAAACCGGGTGGAGGAGCTGGCGTCAGGGACACAGACCCCGACCTGTCACCAGGTGCTCTCCTGGGCAGGGAGCCCTGGGGCCACCATGGTAGTGTGTCCTGCCAAAACCTCCTTCCTTCCCCGGGAGGCTGGAACGGCGGGAGTGCCCACCGTGCCTGTGGAACTGTGTGAGGGCCTGAGACGAGCTGTTGTGGGCGTGGACGTGACTGAGGGTCAGCATGGGTGGGAGGGGACAGGGGGTCAGTCCAGGTGGGGAGGGGTCATGGGGGTGTTGTGCCCAAGATGGCGAATCCGAGAAACCACTAAGGAGCCGACACCGATGCAAACACACGAGGGTTGTTTTTCAAACTCGAGCATGGGTTCAAGTATATGCCACACAGTGGAACAGGGACTTGGACCCTGAGGAGGGTTTTAGATTAGATTTAAGGCTGGTCTTGGGGACCTCCAGAAGGGCTGGAGGAATTCCTCAAGTTCTGTTTACATTTTGATATGTGGCCTTCAAGGGCATTGAGCTCTCTTCTCATTCTAAATCTTTTTTTTTTAATTTTTCTTTATGATAGTCACAGAGAGAGAGAGAGAGGCAGAGACATAGGCAGAGGGAGAAGCAGGCTCCATGCACTGGGAGCCCGACGTGGGATTCGATCCCGGGTCTCCTGGATCGCGCCCTGGGCCAAAGGCAGGTGCCAAACCGCTGGGCCACCCAGGGATCCCTCTCTTCTCATTCCAAATGGGGTTTCCAGCCCTTTGCTTAGGCTCAGTTTTTATTCTATTGTGGGGCTTTCTAAGACATTAAGCTGTAAACTTTGTTTTTTTACAGTAACTGAAGTAATGCAAATTTCAGCTCTTCTTCACAGGGGCCTGGGATTGCTGGACGTGTACTAATACTGAACTTAAAGTAGAATGGTCATAAAGTTCTCGGCCTCCACGCAACCTGTCCCATCCTATCTAGCTCATGCCGCTCTCCCTGGAGCCCCTAAGAGAGAAATTGCAAATAACCTCAGCGTGGCTACCTGTTGTGGGACAGGCCCAGGGATTTGAGATCAGGAAGACATGGGTCATGGGCGTCCCAGCTGTGCAGCCGGATTCCATGCTGCAGACTCTTATTCCCTAAGGCTATCTTGACAACTGACTTTGTACATAGAAAAGTTCTCCTTTGTCTTTAAAAGTGCAGGAGCGAGTTAAAGCATTTTTTCTCTCCCCATCTGTTTGCTGAGATTCCACTCTGAGACATATTTCTTGTTTCCAGGATAATTTACTATCCATAATACTATGGTTAAAATATTCTGACACAAGTAATTCAGAGGGATGAGGGTTTCTCATCTCTTTCTTCACAGCTCAGTCACTCATCAGGAAATGCATCTTTATGGATTTGGAAATAATTGAGAGACATTAATACCAATGGTCCTATTATTATGTGAAGGATTCTTCCCAGAGATTCTTCCCCTGTTTCAACTGACACTGAAACACTATGAACCCTTTGGAAGTCAAATGTCAAGGAAATAAATGTTATACATTGCTAATTTTAAATGCACTTGCAATATGGTGTCTCTTACAATAGAAGTATTTTTATCTGATTTTTGCTATTTATTATCCTTTACTGCTTTTCAGGTTGAGAAGGCATTATGCGTGTTCATAAGTGTTTTTCTTTCCTTCTGATATAAAATTATTACTTTGTTCCCATCGAAGGAACTTTTTCAGAATAAGGCAAAAGATAATTCAACGATTCTTAAAATGTCTTCACACTGGAGCCTGATTCATTTAAGTCAATTTTCAAATTAAATCTTATTTGTTAGAAAGAAAACAAAGATTTATAGGGAAATTGAGAAGATAGTACAGAGAATTCTCATGCACTTGCACTCAATTTCTCCAATTATTGATATCTTATATCAGTACGGTACAAATATTAGCTAATGAATCAATATTAAAATTTTCGCAATAACCAAAGACAATACTTTATTCAGATTTCCTTAGTTTTTGCTAAATCACTATCCTTCATACCACACTCCATTTCTCCTCATGTTTTCTTAGGCTCCTCTGGATTGTGACAGTCTTTCAGCCTTTCCTTGTTGTTGTTGAACTGGAACACTTTGAGAAGTAGAGTATTTTGTAAAATTTCCCTCAGTTGGGATATGTCTGTTGTTTATTTCATGATTGAACTGTTTTTCTGGATTATATACAGAGATATACTGCCATTTTTATTATATCATGTAAAGGATAGATACTATCAACTCGATTTATCAGTCTTGGTATCGATCTGATCATCTTGCTGAGGTAGTGTTTGTCAGGTTTCTCTGTAGTAAAGTGATTCTTTATTATTATTATTTTATTATTATTATTATTATATTATCATTATTATTTTAAGTTTTTCATATTATATTTTGTAGAAGGAAGTTACTATGTGTATTCCACACGTAAGTTTGGGAAGCTATGCTCAGGAACTTGAGGGTAGAATATATGCACATATTGTTTGAAAAACTTCTACATGGGAGATTTCTCTTCCCTCTGGGTTTGTCTGTTTATTTTTCAAAGATGCTATTTATTTATTTGAGATAGAGAGGAGTGAAAAACCTGTGCTAGAGGGGCAGAGGGTGAGGGAGAAGCCGGTTCCCTGCTGAACACGGAGCCTTCCTTGGGACCTGGATCATGATCTGACGCTAAGGCAGAAGCTTAACTAACTGAGCCACACAGGTGTCACTCTTTCTTTCCTTTTTTCTTTCTTTCTTTCTTTCTTTCTTTCTTTCTTTCTTTCTTTCTTTCTTTCTTTCTTTTCTTTCTTTCTTTCTTTTTACTTAATAATAAATTTACTTTTTTTGGTGTTCAATTTGCCAACATACATAATAACAAGTGCTCATCGTGTCAAGTGCCTCCCTCTGTGCCCGTCACACATTCACCCCCAACCCCGCCCTCCTTCCCTTACAACATTCCTAGTTCGTTTCCCAGAGTTAGAAGTCTTTATGTTCTGTCTCCCTTTCTGATATTTCCCACACATTTCTTCTCCCTTCCCTTATATTCCTTTCACTATTATCTATATTGAGAACATACAATCAATCGTGTCTTTCTCTGATTGACTTACTTCACTCAGCATGATAACTTCCTGTTCCATTCTCGTTGAAGGAAATGGTGGCTATTTGTCATTTCTAATGGCTGAGAAAACCCACCTTTCCTCTGTCTTAATCTTGGGGTCTCCCATGATATGAATGTTATTGTTTTAATAAGTGGCTGAGTTCCGAAGTCTGCCTTTGTGGTCCATAACCTTCCTTGTTTTTAAGGCTTCCACTTGGGACAGCATCTCAGTTATAGCATTTTTAACGTTGTCCTGACTAGATTTTAATTCTTTTATTTCTACAGTAAGGGATTCTCTAGTTTTCTTCTGTGCTCATTTTCCAGCCCAGATGCTATCTTTATAATCATTGTTTTAAACTGTAGTTAGACATCATATATTTGTATTGATGGACTTCCTGGCTGTGAGTACTACCTCATATTATTTTTTGGAGGTGAATTTCACCATCTCATTATTTTTTACAGAAAAAAAGAAGGCAGAAAAAGGAAAACCAAGAAAAACAATAACAACTGCCCTCCCAAAATAAAAAACACAGATGATTTTGACCTGCTTGTTAAAGATTCTAAATTCCAAAATAAGAAACACAATTAAAGTACCATGATAGTAAAAATAATAAATATATAAGGTACATACATAAAAATTAAAATAAGGCAATTAATAAAAAAGAATAAAAGAAAATAAATGAAAATAAAGCACAAAGTACAAAGGAAGCTGGACCCTACTTTCCAAGCAGAGCTGAAGCTCTGCAGCCTCTGTGGTCCAACACCTTGGTGGCAGCGAGTGGTCTGTGCGGGGTCTGGGGATTGGCCATGGCGCTGATTCTCAGGTGTACATCTACCTGGGAGATGCATCTGCGGGGTCAGAGGCAGGGTGGGCGTCAGCTTGTCTGGTCTCCAGCGGGCGGCCATGTGCTGCTCCCTCAGACCAGGCCCAGATGGGCGAGATGCGGGTGGGGTCTCTGGGTCCTCTGGCTCTGGGGCTGAGCATCCTGCCACCCAGGCTACAGGGGCCTCCACAGAAGAGCCCCCAAGTCCCCGGGTCTCCGCCGCTTCTCTCAGAATCCTGCGTTCACTCTACCTGCGTCCGAGCTTCTTTTGCTTTTCTTTTTTTATCTCAGACTCTTGTGCCCAAGATTGCGAATCCGAGAAACCTCCGAGAAGCCGACACTGATGCAAACACACGAGGGTTTATTTACCACCTCGAGCTTGTGTCCAAGTATACCCGACAGAGCGGAGCAGGGACTTGGACCCTGAGGTGGGTTTTAGCTTAGTTTTAAGGGCTGGTCTCGGGGACCTCCAGAAGGGCTGGAGCAATTCCTCAAGTTCTGTTTACATTTTGATATGGGACCTTCAAGGGCATTGAGCTCTGTTCTCATTCTAATAGGGGCTTCCTGCCCTTGGCTTGGGATCAGTTTTGATTCAATAGTGGGGATTTCTAGGACATTATGCTGTAAAAATAAAAGGTTCCACACCTGGAAGGGGGACGTCACACTGTCCCTATATGCTGAAGATGCGGAACTAGAAACAGGCAACCCCAGAGCCTCCACCAAAACTTGTTAGAACTAAGGAGTGAGTTCAGTAAAGTCACGGGACACAAACTGACCCTACAGAGCAGAGTAGCCTTGCTGTGTCCCGACAATGAGTACTCCGGAAGCAAAGGAAGGACGTGAAGGCCTTGTCAGGAGCATCAAGGAGAATAAATAATGAGACTGAGCCAAAGGAGCACAAGACTTGTGCACTGAGCCATACCAGGCTCTGGGAGGCTGTCCTAGACTCGTGGGGTGGGTGCCTCATCTTGTGAAAATGTCCACAGTTCCTGAAGCCACCCTCAGTTTCAATGTCATTCCTATCAAAATCATGGTGGCAGACCTTAGAAATAGGGAAAAAAAACCATAACATCCATCCTCCTCAACAAATAATCCTGGACAGCAAATCAGTATTGGAGAAGCAGGACAGAGTGAGACGCAGCACTTTCCTATTTCCCCTGTTATGCCCCCACCCCTCCAGCGACACTCAGTTCGTTTCCTATCATTAAGAGTCTGTGTTTCCTGCATCTGTTTTGATCTTATTTGTCTTTCTTTCCGTTCACAATAGTTCATCTGCTTTGCTTCTTTAATTCCACCTATGAATGACACCACACGGTCATTCTCTTTCCCGAGTGACTTACTTCACTTAACATGATATCTTTAGTTCTATCCACATTATTGCAAATGGAAAGATTTCCTTCTCTTTGATAGCTGAGTACCATTTCTCTCTCTATGACCATCATCTATCTCCCATCCTCTCTATCCATCATCTGCCTCAGGGCACCGAGGTCCTCCCACAGTGTGGCTAATGTGGATCGAGCTGCTGTGGACATTGGGGTGCAGTTGTCCCACGTCTCACTGCATCTGTATCTTCGGAGTGAGCTCCAAGCCGTTCACCTGCTGGTCGCAGGGCGGCTCTATTTGTAACTTCCTGAGGGGCCTCCACACTGTTTCCAGGGTGGCTGCACCAACCCGCAGTCCCAGCCACAGTGGAAAAGTGTTGAGTGAGTTTTGCATGACGTGGTAAAAGTCTGGTCCACATTTCATTTCGCGTCCTGTGGGCTCCAATTCCTTGTCCTTACGTATTTCTGGGGAAACCGGGTGTTGGGCTCCTTTTCAGTGAGATGTTTCCGAAGCTAACAGGCCCCAGCTGGAGCCTGAAAGGAGCCAGTTGGGGACCATGGAGCACCTGCAGCGCCTGAGTGTCCCGCAGGGGGTGCCAGAGCCCAGGCCCCTCCCATGGGGCATGCATGTGCAGTAGGCCTCCTCTCCCTGCACTAACTGCCTGTGCTGGGGAGGCCTGAGGGGGACGTGGGGACGCGTCTACGCTGATGAGCTGCAGCCTCCACAGGACCTGCGGGAAGTCTTCAGGGGGAAATTGGGTCGCGTTCATGCTGACAGGAACCCTGGTCTCCTCAGGAATCACGGTGAGGCTTTAGGAAGATGTGGGCCCGCATCCACCCTAACAGGAGCCCCTGGGCCGCCTCAGGAACTGCGGGGAGTCTTCAGGAAGATGTGGCTCACATCCACAATGACAGGAGCCCTGAGCCACCTCAGGACCCGAGGGGAGGTTTCAGGAAATTGTGGACCCGCATCCATGCTGACAGGAGCCCCAGAGCATCATCAGGACCACGGGGAGGCTTCAGGAAGATGTGGTGCCACGTCCACTCTGGCAGGAGCTCCCAGGCCCCTCAGGACATAAGTTGAGGCTTCTGGAAGCTGGGGGCCTCATTCATGGTTACAGGAGCCCCGGCCTCCTCAGAAACCTCAGTGGCGCTTCGGGAGGACTTGAGGCCACATGGACACAACAGGACGCTGACTTCCTCAGGACCCCTAGTGTAGACTTGGGGAAATATGGGGATGCATCCATGGGGACAGAAGACCCCAGCCTTGTCAGGGCCTGTGGTGAGGCCTGAGAAAAATGTGGGTGCCGCATCCACACTGACAGGAGTCTCCAGCCCCCTCAGAACCCACTGTGAAGGTTTGGGAAGATTATGGGCCACATCCATGCTGACAGGAGCCCCGAGCCTCCTCAGGTCTTATGGTGAGGCTTGAGGAAAATGTGGGGCCACGTCAACCCTGACAGGAACCCCGTCCTCCTCAGGACCAGCACTTTGGCTTCAGGACATATGGAGGTTAGGATTTGGGGTTAGGGTTATGGTTAGTGTTAGGGTTGGGCTTAGGTTTGCAGTTAGGGTTAGGGGTTAGGGTGTGAGTTAGGGTTAGGGTTTAGGGTGAGGGGTTGGTTTATAGTTAGGTCTAGGTTTAGAATTAGGGTGAGGGTTAGGGTTAGGATAGGGGTTAGAACTAGGGTTAGGGTTACTGTTTGGTTAGGTGTTAGGGTTAGGGACAGGTCAGGGTCAGGGTACGGTTTTGGAAGAGGGTAAGTGATACATTTAGGGAGTGGGTTAGGGGTTAGTTTTAGGGTATGGGTTAGGGTACAGTTTCGGGTATGAGATAGGATTAGTATTAGAGGGTTAGGGTTAGGATACAGGTTAAGGTCAGGAATAGGATTTGAGTACATTAAGTTAAGTTTAGGTTTAGAGGTTAGGGTTAGGGTTAGATTTAAGGTAGCGGTCAGGGTTAAGGGTTTAGGAGTTAGGTTGAGGTTTGGCAGGAAGGTTCAGTGAATGTGTTTCGGTCTTGGGGTTTGTGTTTGGTTTTCGATTAGTGATAGGTCTTGTTTAAGGTTTAGGTTAACATTGGGCTTAAGTGTAGGCTTAGGGTTATATCTGTGTATGGTTAGAGTTTGGGTCTTGGCATGTGCCTGCACTGGGACTCCTAGTATCTTGGGCAGTTTAGTTTTATGTACTCTATTTAGGTTTAGGGTTCAAAGATAGCCTGACTCCACCAAGTCAGTGGCTTCCCCAGAGAATCAAAATCCAGGCCTCTGTTGTGGTCAGAATAGACATGGCAGGCTTCTCCCGAGCTGAGCTAAGGAGGGGATTTGTGACTCTAAAGACTCTTTATTTGATTTTCAGTTGCCTTTCTGATTTTATCACATGTGTGCATATTTTTCATCAATACTACCAATTATTATTTTATTTTTTTTAATTTTTATTTATTTATGATAGTCACACAGAGAGAGAGAGAGGCAGAGACACAGGCAGAGGGAGAAGCAGGCTCCATGCTCCGGGAGCCCGACGTGGGATTCGGTCCTGGGTCTCCAGGATCGCGCCCTGGGCCATAGGCAGGCGCCAAACCGCTACGCCGCCCAGGGATCCCACCAATTATTATTTTAAAGTTTTACTTGAATTCCTCTTTGTAAACACAGTATGATATAGTTTCAGGTTTACCACATAGTGATTCATCCCTTGGATACAATGCCTGATACTGGTCACAGGTGCCCTCCACTATCCCCATCCCCTGATTCCCCATCCCCCTCACCTTCCTCTGGTATTTATTAGTTTACTCTCTGGGGTTAATAGTGTGTTTTTTTATTTGCTCTCTCATCCCCCCCTCCGCCCCTTTGTCAGTTTCTTTGGTTTCTTAAAATTCACATGTGAATGCAATTGTATGATATTTGGTATATGTCTTCCTCTGACTGAGTTCATTTAGCATAAGTCCTTTCCCCTTCTCCCACATCATTGTAAATGACTTCATTTCATCCCTTCTGATGACCGAGTGATGTCGCAGTGTGTATATTTACCACATCGTCTCTGCCCATTCATCTGTCGATGGACATCTGGGCTCTATACACAGTTTCACTGTTGTTGATAACGCTGCTACCAACACTGGGCTGCGTGTTCCTCTTCGAATCTACTAAACTACTTTTGTATCCTCGGGGTAAATACCTAGCTGTGCAATTTTGGAATCATAGGGTAGCTCTATTTTTAACTTCTTGTTTCATATTTTTTTTATGATAGTCACAGAGAGAGAGGCAGAGACACAGGCAGAGGGAGAAGCAGGCTCCATGCACCGGGAGCCCACTGTGGGATTCGATCCCGGGTCTCCAGGATCACGTCCTGGGCCAAAGGCAGGCGCCAAACCACTGGGGCACCCAGGGATCCCCTATTTTAACTTCTCGAGGACCCTCCAGACTGTTCCACAGTGGCTGCAACTTTACTTATGTATTCATGAGAGACAAAGAGAGGCAGAGTTATAGACACAGGGAAATTGAGGCTCCATGCGAGGAGCCTGATGTGGGACTTCATTCCCCAAGACCCCGGGATCATGACCTGAGCCAAAGCAGATGCTCAACCACTGAGGCACCCAGGTGCCTTGCTGATTCAATTCCTTTGCTAGTTATGGGTCTGTTCACATTTTCTATTTCTTCCTATTTCAATTTTGCTCATTTGCACATTTCTGGGGATTTGTCCATTTCTTCCAGGTCTCCCAGTATGTTAGCGTATAATCTTTCATAGTATTCCCTTATAATTGTCTAATTTTTCTGGTGTTGATTGTCATCTCTCTTCTCTCATTTGTGGTTTTATTTATTTAGGTCTTTTCTCTTTTCTCGTTGATAAGGCTGGCTAGGGCTTGATCCATTTTCTTAATTATTTTGAAGAACCATCTCTTTGTTTCGTTATTCCATTCTACTGTTTTGTTGTTTCTCTATTGTTTATTTCTCCTCTCATCTTTATTTTCCCCTCTTCTATAGGCATTAGGCTTTGTTTGCTATTCCGTTTCCAGCTCCTTAAGGTGTAGGGCTAGGCTGTGTATTGGAGACTTCTTGTTTCTTGAGGTAGGCCTGTATTGCTATGTACTTCCCTCTCAGGACTGCCTTTGCTATATCCTAGAGGTTTGGAGAAACATGTTTTCATTTTCATTTGCTTTAAATTTCCTCTTTAATTTTCTGGTTGCTCCATTCATTCTCTAGTAGGATGTTCATAATCTCCACGTATTTTTGGTCTGTCCAAATTTTTTCTTATTGTCGACTTCGAGTTTCATAGCGTCGTGGTCCAAAAATGTACAGGGTGTGATATCAACCTTCTTGTACCTGTTGTACCTGTTGAAGGCTGATTTGTGGGCCATGATATGATCTGTTCTGGAGAATGTCCCATGTGCACTTGAAAGGAATGTATATTCTGCTTTAGGATGAAATGTTCAAACTATATCTGTTGAGTCCCTGTGGTCCAGTGTGTCAAAGCTATTTTCCCCTTGTTGATTTTCTGTATAGACCATCGGTCCATTGCCATAAGTGGGTGTTAAAATCCCCTGTCATTGTATTATTATCAGTGACTTTCTGTATGTTTGTTGTTAATTGGTTTCTATATTTAGGTACTCCCATGTTGGCAGCATAAATATTTAGTTGTTTGAACATATTTTTAAAAATAAATTTAATTTTTATGGTGTTGAATTTACCAACAAACAGAATAACACCCAGTGCTCATCCCCGCAAGGGCCCCCCTCAGTGCCCTTCACCCATTCACCCGCACCCCTCGCCCTCCTCCCCGTAAAGCATCCCTAGTTCCTTTCTCAGAGTTAGGAGTATTTATGTTCTGTCTCCCTTTCTGATATTTCCCACACGTTTCTTCTCCATTCCCTTAAATTCCCTTTCACTATTATTTATACTCCAAATGAATGAGAACATAAACTGTCCTTCTCCGATTGACTTACTTTCGTCAGCATAATACCCTCCAGTTTCATCCACGTTGAAGCAAATGGTGGGTATTTGTCATTTCTAATGCCTAAATAATATTCCATTTTATACATAAACCTCATCTTCTTTACACTTTCGTCTTTCCATGGACACCAAGGCTCCTTCCACAGTTTGGCTATTTTGGACATTGTGTTATAAACTTCAGGGTGCAGGAGCCCCGGTGTTTCCTTGCATCTGAGTCTATGGGATATATTCCCAAAGGTGCAATTGCTGGGTCGTCGGGCAATTGAATTTTTATCTCTTTGAGGAACCTCCACTCACAATATTAATTCTGCCAATCCATGAGTATGGAATATATTTTTCCATCTTTTTGTGTCTTCCTCAATTTCTTTCAGAGGCGTTCTATAGTGTTTATGGTTGAGATCCTTTACCTCCTTGGTTAGGTTTATTCCTAGGTATTTTATGCTTTTGGGTGCATTTGTAAATGAGATTGCCTCCTCAATTTTTATTTCTTCAGCCTCATTGTTAGTGTATTGAAAAGCCATTGATTTCTGGGCATTGATTTTGTATCCTGCCATGCTACCAAATTGCTGTATGAGTTCTAGCAATCTTGGGGGGGAGGCTTTTGGGTTTTCTAGGTAGAGTATCATGTCATCGGCGAAGAGGGAGAGTTTGACTGCTTCTTTGCCAATTTGAATGCCTTTATTTCTTTTTGTTGTCTGATTGCTGAGGCTAGGACTTCCAGTACTATGTTGAATAGCAGTGGTGAGAGTGAACATCCCTGTCTTGTTCCTGATATTAGGGGAAATGCTCCCAGTGCTTCCACATTGAGAATGATATTTGCTGTGGGCTTTGCGTAGATGGCCTTTATGATGGCGAGTAATGTTCCCTCTATCCCTACGCTCTGAAGTGTTTGATCAGCAATGGATGCTCTATTTTGTCAAATGCTTTCTCTGCATCTAATGAGAGGATTCATATGGTTCTTGGTTTTTCTCTTGCTGATACGATGAATCACAGTGATTGACAATTGTTGAAACATTCTTGTGTCCCGGGGATAAATCCTACTTGGTCATGGTGATTAATTTTCTTAATGTACTGTTGGATCCTATTGGCTAGTATCTTGTTGAGAATTTTTGCATCCATGTTCATCAGGGATATTGGTCTGTAATTCTCCTTTTTGGTGGGGCCTTTGTCTGGTTTTGGAATTAAGGTGATGCTGGCCTCATAGAAAGAATTTGGAAGTACTCCATCTCTTTCTATCTTTCCAAACAGCTTTAGTAGGAGAGGTGTGGTTTCTACCTTAAACGTTTGATAGAATTCCCCTGGGAAGCCATCTGGCCCTGGACTTTTGTGTCGTGGGAGGTTTTGGATGACTGCTTCAATTACCTCCCTGGTTATTGGCCTGTTTAGGTTTTCTATTTCTTCCTGTTCCAGTTGTTAGTTTGTGGCTTTCCAGGATTGCGTCCATTTTTCTAGATTGCCTAATTTTTTGGCGTATAGCTGTTCATAATATGTTTTTAAAATCGTTTGTATTTCCTTCGTGTTGGTTTGATCTCTTCTTTCTCATTCATGATTTTATTAATTTGAGACTTCTCTATCTTCTTATTAATCTGGTTGGCTAATGGTTTATCTATCTTATTAATTTGTTCAAAGAACCATCTCCTGGTTCTGTTGATCTGTTCCACATTTCTTCTGGTCTCGATTTCCTTGAGTTCTGCTCGAATTCTAATTAAGTCTCTTCTTCTGTTGGGTGTAGGATATATCTGTTGTTTCTTTCTAGCTCCTTTATGTGTAAGGTTAGCTTTTGTATTTGAGTTCTTTCCAGTTTTTGAATGGATGCTTGTATTGCGATGTATTTCCCCCTTAGGAATGCTTTTGCTGCATCCCAAATATTTTGAACGGTTGTATGTTCATTCTCATTAGTTTCCATATATCTTTTTAAATCTTCCTTAATTTCCTGGTTGACTCTTTCATCTTTTAGAAGAATAGTCTTTCACCTCCACGTGTTTGAGGCCCTTCCAAACTTATTGTTGTGATTTAGTTCTAATTTCAAGGCAATATGCTCTGAGAATCTGCAGGGGATGATCCCAGTCTTTTGGTATCCGTTCAGACCCTATTTGTGACCCAGTATGTGGTCTCTTCTGGAGAAAGTTCCATGTGCAATTGAGAAGAATGTGTATTCAGTTGAGTTTGGATGTAAAGTTCTGTATATATCTGTGAAATCCATCTGGTCCAGTGTATCATTTAAAGATCTCATTTCTTTGGCGATGTTGTGCTTAGAATAACTATCAAGTATAAAATGGGCTAGATTGAAGTCACCAAGCATAAGATAAGTATTATCTAAGTATTTCTTCACGTTTGTTATTAATTGGTGTAAATATTTGGCAACTCCCACATTAGGGGGATATATATTGAGGTTCGTTAAGTCCTCTTGTTTAATAGATCCTTTAAGTATGATGTGTCTCTCTTCATCTCTCATTTCAGTCTTCGGGGTAAATTTTAGTTTATCTGATATAAGAATGGCTACACCTGCTTTCTTTTGAGGACCGTTTGAATGGTAAATGGTTCTCCAAACGTTTATTTTCAGGCTGTAGGTGTTCTGTCTAAAATGAGTCTCTTGTAGACAGCAAATAGATGGGTCCTGCTTTTTTTATCCAGTCTGAAGCCCTGCGCCTTTTGATGCAGTCATTAAGCCCGTTCACGTTCAGAGTTACTATCGACAGATATGAGTTTAGTGTCATCATGATATCTATTCAGTCCTTGTTTTTGTGGATTGTTCCACTGAACTTCTTCTTAAAGGGGAATTTTAAGAGTCCCCCTTAATATTTCTTGCAGAGCTGGTTTGGAGGTCACATATTCTTTCAGTTCCTGCCTGTCTTGGAAGCTCTTTATCTCTCCTTCCATTTTGAATGAGAGCTTTGCTGGGCAAAGTATTCTTGGTTGCATGTTCTTCTCATTGAGGACCCTGAATATATCCTGCCAGCCCTTTCTGGGCTGCCAGGTCGCTGTGGAGAGATCTGCTATTACCCTAATTCTCCTCCCCATAAAGGTCAGGTATTTCTTGTCTCTTGCTGCTTTAAGGATCTTCTCTTTATCTTTGGAATTTGCAAGCTTCACTATTAAATCGAGGTGTTGGACGGTTTTTATTGATTTTAGGGGGGATCTCTCTATTTCCTGGATCTGAATGCCTGTTTCCCTTCCCAGATTAGGAAAGTTTTCAGCTAGGATTTGTTCAAACACATATTCTGTCCCTCTGTCCCTTTCTGCGCCCTCAGGATCCCCAATTACACATAGGCTTTTCTTCCTCAGGCTGTCGTTTATTTCCCTTAATCTGTCTTCCTGGTCTCTTAATTGTCTGTCTCTTTTTTCCTCAGTTTTCCTCGTTGCCATCAACTTGTCTTCTATGTCACACACTCGTTCTTCCACCTCATTAACCCTCGTCGTTAGGACTTCTAGTTTGGTTTGAATCTTATTCAATTGATTTTTACTTTCTGTCTGATTGTATCTAAATTCTGCAGTCATGAAGTCTCTTGAGTCCTTTATGCTTTTTTCTAGAGCCACCAGTAGCTGTATAATAGTGCTTCTGAATTGGTTTTCTGACATTGAATTGTAATCCAGATTTTGTAACTCTGTGGGAGAGAGGATTGTTTCTGATTCTTTCTTTTTGTGGTGAGGTTTTCCTTCTAGTCATTTTGCTCAGTGCAGAGTGGCCGAAAACAAGTTGAATTTGGAAAAGGAGAAAAAGAGTAGAGAGAAAGAATGAAAGAAAAGAGAAAAAGAAAAAAGAAAAAAGGAAGAAAATAGGAAAAAAGAGAATAAAAGAGAAAGAAAAAGAAAGAAAGGGGGAGAAAAAGGGTGGGGGAAGCAATCAGAATTAAAAAAATTTGGGGGAGTATCTTCTGATTCTGTATACTTTAAGTCCCTTGACATCCCTTGGAACTTGTCCGTCTAGCTGGTCTTCTGGGGGAGGGGCTTGTTGTGCTGATTTTCAGGTGTTAGCCCTTGTGGCAGCTCCTCTCCCCCTGCCTGGTGTAGCACTCAGTGCGGGTTGTTTACCCCGTGAAGCCCAAGGAGGAACAACCCCAGTGACAGTGGTCAGGTCTGAAAACCGGTATTCAACCCCCACAGTAATTCCAGAGAAGTCCATCTGCAGGGCCTGGGGGCCCGGGGTGGGGCTGCTGATCTGCGGAGCTCTTGGCAGGAGCATCCTTACTGTCCTGGGCCCTCCGGGCCTCTGCCTGTCCCGGGGGAGGCCAAATCCTGGGCTGTGTCCCAGTGCCCTGTTCTCCGGAGCCTGTGCTGTTGGATTCTCGTTCCCAGCTGTGCAGCCACCTCTCCATGTAGCTGCCGCCCAAGCCCCTGTGAGCTGCTCCAGGAGCTACTTCCTCTGGCCTAGGCCCCATCACCTAGCTGCTCCCAGGGACCCGCAACCCCCTCCGCACAGAGCCACCACCCGAGCCCCTCAGAGCTGCTCCTGGGTCAATCCATGTGCCCTGCAGCCCTTAAGGAGTTAGGTGCACTCTCCTGGGAGTGTCCCATGGAGCCTGAGGGTATCTCTGCCCTCCTGGGGTACTGCTCTGAATCCTTGTGGGCGCCATTCCACCCTGGAAGATTGGTGCAGCTCCTCCTCTCTGATACAGAGCTCTCCTGACCGGGGGACACTCGCCCTGGCCTTAGCCTGGCTCCTCGTGGGGCCTCTCCCCCTTGGATGCCTTTTGTTTCTTTAGTTCTTTTTCCCATCTTCCTACCTTGATAGTAGCGCGAACTTTTCTCACTGTAGCATTCTATCTGGTCTCTGTTTAAATCTCAGGTCGAATTCCTAGATTTTCAGGATGATTTGAAGGTTATCTAGGTAATTTGGTGGGGACAGGTGACTTGGGGACCCTTCTCTTCCGCCATCTTGCCCCTCCTCCTGTATGTTGCCTTTTAGCTTTGGTTGTTTCCTTCACTTTGCAGAAGCTTTTCAATTTGATGAAGTCCCAATATTATTTTTGCTTTTGTTTCCCTCACCTCAGAGGCATATCTAGAAAGAAGATCCAATTGCCAATGTCAAAGATGTTGCTGCCTATCTTTTCTTCTTTGTATGGTTTCAGGTCTCACATTTAGGTCTTTCATTCATTTTGAATTTATTTATTTTTCTTTTTTTAAATATTTTTTTAAATTTTTATTTATTTATGATAGTCACAGAGAGATAGAGAGAGAGGCAGAGACACAGGTAGAGGGAGAAGCAGGCTCCATGCACCGGGAACCCGATATGGGATTCGATCCCAGGTCTCCAGGATCGCACCCTGGGCCAAAGGCAGGCGCCAAAACGTTGCGCCACCCAGGGATCCCAAATTTATTTTTGATATATATGGTGTAAGAAAGTGGTCCAGGTTCATTCTTTGCATGTGGCTGCCTGGTTTTCCAAACACCATTTGTTCTTATCCAGGGGTCAGGGTTAGGGTTCGTTGAAGAGACTGTCTTTGTGCTTTGGATATTCCTTCCTGCCTTGTTGTCGATTAATGAATCATAGAGTTACAGGTTTGTATATGGTTTCGGCTTTCCATTCTGTTCTATTGATCTAAGTGTCTCCTGTTGGGAGATCCTTGATTGCTGATTCAATTTCTTTGCTGGTTATCTGTTCAAGTTTCTTATTTCTTCCTTTTTCATTTTGCTATGTTATATATTTCCAGGAATTGATCTATTTCTTCCAGGTTCTATGTTGCTGGCATATAATTTTTCATAATGTTCTCTTATAATCGTTTGTATTTCTCTAGTGTTGGTTGTTATTTCTCTTTTCTCATTTGTGATTTTATTTGGGTCCTTGCTCATCTTTTTATCTTTTTCTTTTTTAAAGATATTATTTATGTATTCATGAGAGATACAGAGAGGCAGAGCTATAGGCAGAGGGAAATTGAGGCTCCATGTGGGGAGCCTGATGTGGGACTTGATTCCACAGGACCCCGGGATCATGACCTGAGCCAAAGGAGATGTTCAACCACTGAGGCACCCAGGTGCATTGCTGATTCAATTCCTTTGCTGGTTATGTGTCTGTTCACATTTTCTATTTCTTCCTATTTCAGTTTTACTCATTTGCATATTTCTAGGCATTTGTCCATTTCCTCCAGGTCTCCCAGTATGTTAGTGTATAAGGTTTCATAGTATTCCCTTAAAATGGTCTTATTTTTTCTGGTGTTGATTGTGATCTCTCTTCTCTCCTTTGTGGTTTTATTTATTTAGGTATTTTCTCTTTTCTCATTGATAAGGGTGAGTAGGGCTTGATCCATTTTCTTAATTGTTTTGAAGAACCGACCCTTTGTTTTGTTATTCCAGTCTACTGCTTTGTTGTTTCTGTATTGTTTATTTCTGCTCTCATCTTTTTTTCCTCTTTTCTATAGCCTTTAGGCATTATTTGCTATCCTTTTCCCGGTCATGAAGGTGTAGGGTTTGGCTGTGTATTGGAGACTTCTTGTTTCTTGAGGTAGGCCTGTATTGCTATGTACTTCCCTCTTAGGACTACCTTTGCTTGATCCCAGAGGTTTGGAGAAACATGTTTTCATTTTCATTTGTTTTAAATTTCCTCTTTAATTTCCTGGTTGCTCCATTCATTCTCTAATAGGATGTTCATAATATCCACGTATTTTTGGTCTGTCCAAATTTTTTCTTACTGTCGACTTTGAGTTTCATAGCGTCCTGGTCCGAAAATGTACAGGGTGTGATATCAACCTTCTTGTACCTGTTGTATCTGTTGAGGGCTGATTTGTGGGCCATGAATGATCTGTTCTGGAGAATGTCTCATGTGCACTTGAAAGGAATGTGTATTCTGCTTTAGGTTGAAATGTTCAGAGTATATCTGTTGAGTCCCTGTGGTCCACTGTGTCAAGGCTATTTTTCCCTTGTTAATTTTCTGTATAGATGATCGGTCCATTGCCATAAGTGGTTGTTAAAATCCCCTGTCATTGTATTATTATCAGTGAGTTTCTGTATGTTTGTTTTTAATTGGTTTCTATATTTAGGTACTCCCATGTTGGCAGAAAATAAATATTTAGTTGTTTGTTCTTGATAGAGAGTCTTTTTAATTATGAAATAATGCCCTATTTCATCACTTCTTACAGTATTTGTTCTTTCTTTTTTGAAATATAAATATTTTATTTATTTATTCATGAGAGATACACAGAGAAGCAGAGGCAGAAACATAGGCAGAGGGAGGGGTAGGCTCCCCAAAGGGAGGCTGATTCTGGGTTCCCAGGATCACACCCTGAGCCGAAGGCAGATGCTCAACCACTGAGCCACCAGGTGTCCCCCAGGGTTTCGTTTCAAATCTCATTTGTCTGATATAAGTATGGGTCTTCCAGCTTTTGTTTGATATCCATAGCATGGTAGATGATTTTCCATCCCCTGTCAATCTGCTGGTGTCTATAGGTCTAACGTGAGCATCTTGTAGGCAGCATACAGATGGATCTTGTTTTTCTAATAACGATTTTATTGATGAGAAAGAGAGAGAGAGAGAGAGGCAGAAAATTAGGCAGAGAGAAAAGCATGCTCCCCACCAGGAGCCCAATATGGGACTCGATCCCAGACTCCAGGATCACAGCCTGAGTCAGAGGCAGATGCTCAACCCCTTGAGCCACCAAGGCATCCCAGATCATGTGTTTTAAGCCACTCTGATACCCTATATCTTTTGATTGAAGCATTTAGTCTATCAGCATTCAGAGTGATTATTCAGAGATATGAACTTTGTGCCTTTGTGTTACCGGAAGAGTTGATGTTTCTGGTGACATTCTCTGGGCCTTTCTAGTCTTTGTTGCTTTTGTTCTCTTTTTTTTCCCCCACTAGAAGAGTCCCTCTTAAAATTCCTTACTGGAATGTTTAAGTGGTCCTGAACTCCTTTATATTTTGCCTGTCTGGGAAAATTGTTCTCTCTCCTTCTCTCCTGAATGACACCCTTGCTGAAGCAAGAATTCATACAAATTGGATTCCAATTAAAAGAAATTTAAAAACATAAAATAAATTTTTGGTCTTATGATTGAGTAAAATGGCATTTAGGAGGAAAACCAAAAGCTGAAAGAGAGGAGGACAGATTTCTCCATCTGTAACCTTCACAGGGACATGATGACCTTTCCAAGGAGGGGCCTCCCCTCCGTAGGATGCTTCCTTCTCCTCTGTCCTCCTTGTTGGAACCCAGCAGGCACATCTCTGTGCCTCCAGCACCTCTGCAGTCGTGGTTTATTGCGTCTTCCATGTATCCTATTTGGGACCACAGCGTCGTGTATAGAATCATCCGGTTGGTGTTAGACAACATTGGGGGGATTCCGACTTTTGTTGGTTTTGTGGTGTGTGTGTCTCTATCACATACAGCTATCATATGCAGGTATTGGACCCTCTGGCTGGGTCACCCAAATGCCAAAACGGTTGGCACAACATCATTTCTGGTGCTGGCCATGGGCAGATAGCTAGGCTCTCCTGGCAGACCCAGGGCTCGCTCGTGCAGTGACTTCCCGCTGGAAAGCTAACCTTCCGCTGGAGGGTTAGCTGAGCTGGAAGGTCCGTTTGGCCATATTCTCATGTGCGGCAGTGGGTCGTGCCATGCGCCAGCTGCTTATCTTCTCCCGGCTGCCTCTCCAGCAGGGAGCTAGACCTCGGTGCCACCCTGGGGGGAGCTCCTGAGGAGCTGGGTGCCCATGATGGGGAGCGCAGGGGCTCCCTGTGTGTGGGAGTTGGGGTGGGGATGGGGCTGGGGTTCCTCGGTCTGCTGAGCTGCCTGGCCTTCAGGCCAAGCCCCATGTTCACCGAGCCCCTACTCACTTGGGCAAGGAGGGTGCCCTCCACACTCTGGTGTGAGAGATCCCACACCACAAGGTGTGCATTCTGAGTCCACCTAGTGAGGGTGGCTCAGGTGTGTGAGCTGCAAGTGTGGGACCAAAGAAATTTTACAAAAATCTCCTAGCCCTGGACAAGCAGTACAGGACTGTTTCCATTTTGTGCTACACCCGCTACCTCCAGGATGACCCCCACATGACCTGCTTATGGCTTAAGGCACTGCCCCAAACTAGTCAGGCCGCTGGGCTCACCCTAATCAGAAATCAGCTCATAACAATGTAACCCTGCTTTGTGCCCCTCAAAACTGTGCCCCGATTCTGACCAAAGTAATACGCCAGCTCAAGTGGATACTATAGGGTAAGGTGTAATTCAATCGGCCACCTGCGTGTGAACCGACATGACTGTGCAACTTTCTGCATATGCATGTGCACTGGCCCCTATAAAGCTACTACGCCTTTTAGTCTCGGGGTCCAAGTCCCTACTCCTCTGTGTCGGGTGCACTTGGACACAAGCTCCAGCTTGTAAAGAAACCCTTGGGAGTTTGCATTGGTGTTTGCTCCTCGGTGGTTTCTTGGATTCACAATCTTGGGCACAACACAAGGGACTGCTGTCCTGACATCCCTTCCAGGGCCATGCTGACCACCGAGCAGGCCCTCTCGGCCCCAGGCACACAGGCACGGGGATGATGGGTGGAGGAATTGCCCCGGAACTCAGCCAGCCCCTGCCCCCTGGACAGAGGGAGCACAGACCTCCGGGTGGCTTTGCACAGACCCTGGTGACCTGAGGCTTCCTGGCTGTCACTCTGTCCCACCCCTCCTGGCCTGCGGGGCACAGCCTGAGTCCCAGTAAAGTCTGTCAGGTCCTGACCCTGGCATCTGGCTGCCCCTGCAAGGCACATGGGGAAGTCGGCTGTGTGTGCGTGGCAGCGCCCCTGCAGGGGCTGGTGGGGCCTGGGTTGTGCCGCCTCTTCCTCTCTGGGGGTCTCTCTAAGCCCCATGCACAGTTTTCTGGGAGACACAGAAATGGGCTGGCTGTGCATTTTCCCACCACAACACTTTATTTACTTTCTACAGCAAATGTGCTCAGAGCCGAGGGTGTGTTCCTTCCCTGGGGAGGGAGACCATTCTGTCCTTTAGGGGAGGACACGTATGACATGGGTTGTGGGGTGGGTGCTGGAGTCTCCCACCTGTGAGCCTGTGTGGAATCCAGGTGGGGACATGTGTTCTGAGGTTTTAGCCTGAGAGACGGTTCTTAGGACAGCAGAGCTGACCTGGACCTACAGCCAATGGGTTCCTGTGATGGGTCCTTGAAGGGCACTTGGTCCCCGGCCTCAGGGTCCTTGGGGCCCCAGCACCTGGAGCAGCCTGCCTCCTGGTGTGGGTGCGGGTGGGGCCCACCGGCCTACCCTTGCCTCCCCACCCTGGGGTGTCCCAGGATCCACAGGGCACCCTAGGTCAGTGACCTGGATCTCTGGGGTACACCCAGGGCCCAAGAGGCCACATCCAGCTGTGAGAGGGCTCGCTCAGCCCGGGGCCAGATTCCAGGGCTGGCCAGGGCCATGGGGGGCTGGATCCTATTAGTCTTTGTGTTGGGCCTGGTGGGGGCTCAAATCAACTCAGCCCCCACAGAGCCCAGGGCCAGGTCAGCACAGGTCCCTATGGGTTAGGGGCTGGTGTCCTGTGCAGGGTGTACGCCCTAAATGAGGGACAGTGGGCAGAGGCAGGGCATGGCGCATCCTCTGCACCACTCAGTTGGACCCACCCTGTCGGGGGCTCCCTGTCTTTCCTCCTCCCTGCAACCCTTGGGTAGTCTATGGGACACCCGGGCTTGTAATGGGATCAGGGTATGCGGAGAACCCCGGGGAGGCTGAGCATGTCCCACAGGGGGTACCTGTACTGGGTCCTTGCTCGGGGTAAATGGTGTGGGGGTAGATGGTGTGGGGGCAAAAGTATGATTGTGGTGGAGTGTGGGGATGGTGTAGGGAGGATGGTGTTGTGGTATAGTCTGGGTGGGGATTGTGTGGGGCTGTGTGGGTGTGAGGGGGATGGTGTAGGTGGGATCCCATTTGGCATGATAATGTAGGGGAATGATGTGGGAGTAGGGAATGAGCGGGATGTCGTCGGGGGCCTGTGGACACAGGGTATCTCCTTCCCCTAAGATGCAGAAGGAGACATCTACAGTTAAAGGCGAACCCAGTCTGGGGTTTCTTGTGACACCTGCCCCTGAGTCGTGGTGTGGTCAGTGCAGGGCCCTGGCTGGACTGGGGGCATTATCTGGGGGTCATCATAATTTGTATGTTTTCAAATTGCAAATTGTCTCAAATTAAATGCATAGAATTTAGAAATATATAAAGCACTGAGAGTGGGTGTCACTCTGACCCATCTGACCCTCATGGGATCGATGTGTGTCCTGCTTCAGCCATGGCCATGCTGCTTGGCCCCCAGGTCCAGTTCTTGCCCCTCCACGTCCCCCACCCCGTCCCCTGTTTCTCAAGGGGCTGTCCCTCTCCCCTATGGTGTTCGGCTCCCATGGCAACCCCTGGAGTCCCCATCCTAGTGGCCTCCTCATCCCTGAGGCCCCAGGGGTGTGGGCACTGGTGGTCATCCCCATCACCCTACCATGGAGTGGTGACTTGTTGACTGCTGTTGCTCCCCTGGCCTCAGAGAACCCGTTTTCCCTACCCAGAAGCCACCGGGGCCCCGAAGCCCCCTGACCCAGCAGCCTCACCTGACCCCCTAGCAGTCCTAAAACATGATGTGGCTGCCCAACATCCTGTTGACGTCCAGGTCTACCTGCGTGATGTCCTAGGAGGAGACAAGGGCGTCCTCCTTCATTTCCTGTGGGAAAACCGGGGAGGAGGAGCAGGTGTCAGGGACACAGACCTGACCTCTCACAAGCTGCCATGCTGGGCAGGCAGCCCTGGGGCCACCATGGGAATGTGTCCTGCCGAAACCTCCTTCCTTCCTCTGGGAGGCCAGGGACGGCGGGAGTGCCCACCATGCCCGTGGGACCTGTGTGACGGCCTGTGCCCAGCTGTTGTGGGCGGGCAGGTGACTGAGTGTCACCCTGGGTGGGAGGGGATAGGGGTTCAGCCCAGGTGGGAGGGGACATGGGGGTGTTGTGCCCAAGATTGGGAATCCGAGAAACCACTAAGGAGCTGACAGCAATGCAAACACACAGGGTTGATTTCCAAACTTGAGCTTGCGTCCAAGTACACCCAACACAGCGGAGCAGGGACTTGGACCCCGAGGTGGGTTTTAGCTTAGTTTTAAGGGCTTGTCTCGGGGTCCTCCAGAAGGGCTGGAGCAATTCCTCAAGTTCTGTTTACATTTTGATATGGGTCCTACAAGGGCATTGAGCTCTGTTCTCATTCTAATAGGCACTTCCAGCCCTTGACGTGGGCTCAGTTCTTATTCTATTGTGGGGGCTTTCTAGGACATTAAGCTGTAAACTTTTGTTTTTTTTCCTGTAACTGAAGTAATGTAAATTTCAGCTCTTCTTCACAGGGGCCTGTGATGGCTGGATTTGTTCAAACGCTGAACGTAAAGTGGATAGGCCTTCATTTTCTTGGCCTCCTTGCGTCCCTTCCCATCCTATCTAGCTCCTTCACCCTTCCCCGGAGCTCCTAAGAGAGCAATTGCAAATGACCTCAGCCTGGCAGTGTGTGTTGGGGGACAGGCCCAGGGATTTGGGATCAGGAAGATCTGGGGCACGGGCGTCCCAGTTGTGCAGCGGGATTCGATGCTGCAGGCTCTTATTCCCTAAGGCTGTCTTGACAACTGACTTTGTACATAGAAAACCTCTCCTTTGTCTTTAAAAGATGAGGAGCGAGTCAAAGCGTTTTTTCTCTGCCCATCTGATTGCTCAGATTCCAATCTGAGACGTATTTCCTGTTAATAAGGATAATTTACATTCTGTAGTACTATGGTTAAAATATTCTGACACAAGTAATTCAGAGGGATGAGGGTTTCTCATCTCTTTCTTCACAGCTCAGTCACTCATCAGGAAATGCATCTGTATGGATTTGGAATTAATTGAGAGACATTAGTACCAATGGTCCTATTATTATGTGAAGGATTCTTCCCTGAGATTCTTCCCCTGTTTCAACTGACACTGAAACACTGTGAACTCTTTGGAAGACAAATGTCAAGGAGATAAATGTTATGCATTGCTAATTTTAAATGCACTTGCAATATGGTGTCTATTATAATAGAAGTATTTTTATCTGATTTTTGCTATTTATTATCCGTTCCTGCTTTTCAGGTTGAGGAGGCATTATACGTGTTCATAAGTGTTTTTCTTTCCTTCTGATATAAAATTCTTACTTTGTTCCCATCGAAGGAACTCTTTAAGAATAAGGCAAAAGTTCATTCAATGATTCTTAAAATGTCTTCATACTTGGAGCCTGATTCATTTAAGTCAATTTTCAAAATAAATCTTATTTATTAGGAAAACAAGAAAGATTTACAGGGAAATTGAGAAGATAGTACAGAGCATTCGCATGCACTTGCACTCAATTTCTCCATTTATTGATATCTTATATTAGTACAGTACAAATATTAGCTAATGAATCAATATTAAAATAGTCGCATTAACCAAAGACCATACTTTATTCAGATTTCCTTAGTTTTTGCTAAGTTACCACCCCTCATATCACATTCCATTTGTCCTCCTGTTTTCTTAGGCTCCTCTGGATTGTTACAGTCTTTCAGCATTTCCTTCTTGTTGTTGAACTGGAACACTTTGAGAAGTAGAATATTTTGTAAAATTTCCCTCATTTGGGACATTTCTGTTGTTTATCTCATGAGTGAACTGTTTTTTTGGATTATATACAGAGATATACTGCCATTTTCATTATATCATATAAAGGATAGATACTATCTACATGATTTATCAGTCTTGGTATCGATCTGGTCATCTTGCTGAGGTGTTTGTCAGCTTTCTCCGTAGTAAAGTGATTCTTTATTATTATTATTATTATTATATTATCATTATTAATTTAAGTTTTTCATAATATATTTTCTAGAAGCAATTTACTATGTGTATTGCACACATAAGAGTGGGAAGCTATGCTCATGAACTTGAGGGTGGAATGTCTACACAAATTGTTTGAAATTATTCTACATGGGAGATTTCTCTTCCTTCTGGGTTTGTTTCTTTTTCAAAGATGTTATTTAATTATTTGTGAGAGAGAGGAGAGAAAAAGCATGAGCGAGAGGGGCAGAGGGAGAGGGAGAATCAGGTTCCCTGCTGAACAGGGAGCCTGACTTGGGACCTGGATCTTGATCTGAGCCTAAGGCAGAAGCTTAACTGAATGACCACCCAAGTGCCACTCTTTCTTTCTTTCTTTCTTTCTTTCTTTCTTCTTTCTTTCTTTCTTTCTTTCTTCTTCTTTCTTTCTTTCTTTCTTTCTTTCTTCTTTCTTTCTTTCTTTCTTTCTTTTATAATAAATTTATTTTCTTATTGGTGTTCAATTTGCCAGCATACAGAATAACACCCAGTGCTCATCCCGTCAAGTGCCCCCCTCAGTGCCCGTCACCCTTTCACCCCCACCCACCGCCCTCCTCCCATTCCATCACCACTAGTTCATTTCCCAGAGTTTGGAGTCTTTATGTTCTGTCTCCCTTTCTGATATTTCCGACTCATTTCTTCTCCCTTCCCTTATATTCCCTTTCACTATTATCCATATTCCCCAAATGAATGAGAACATACAATGTTTGTCCTTCTCCGATTGACTTACTTCACTCAGCATAATACCTTCCAGTTCCATCCACGTTGAAGCAAATGGTGGGTATTTGTCGTTCCTAATGGCTGAGCAAGGCCCACCTGTTCTCTCTCTTCATCTTCTGAGTCTCCTATGATATGAATGTTATTGTTTTAATAAGTGGCTGAGTTCCCTAAATCTGCCTCTATGGTCCATAACCTTTCTTGTTTTTAAGGCTTCCACTTGGGACTGCGTCAGAGTTATAGCATTTTTAACGTTGGCCTGACTAGGTTTTAGTTCTTTTATTTCTACAGTAAGGGATTCTCTAGTTTTCTTCTGTGCTCTTTTTCCAGCCCAGCAGCTATCTTTATAATCATTGTTTTAAACTGTAGTTAGACATCATATATGTGTATTAATGAACTTCCTGGCTGTGAGTAGAACCTCATGTTATTTTATGGAGGTGAATTTCTCAATCTCATTGTTTTTTCCAGAAAAGAATGAGGGAAGAAAAAGAAAAACCAAGAAAAACAATAACAACTGCCCTCCAAAAAAAAAAAAAAAAAAAAAAAAAACACCAGATTATTTTGGCCTGCTTGTTAAAAGATTCTAAATCCCAAAATAAGAAACACAATTAAAGTGATCCCTGGGTGGCACAGCGGTTTAGCGCCTGTCTTTGGCCCAGGGCGTAATACTGGAGACCCGGGATTGAATCCCACGTTGGGCTCCCGGCATGGAGCCTGCTTCTCCCTCTGCCTGTGTCTCTGCCTCTCTCTCTCTCTCTCTCTGTGACTATCATAAATAAATTTTAAATAATTAAAAAAAGAAACACAATTAAAATACCATAAAAGTAAAAATAAGAAATATATAAGGTACATACATAAAAATTAAAATAAGGCATATAATAAAAAAGAATCAAAGAAAATACATGAATATAAAGCACAAAGTACAAAGGAGGCTAGACCCTACTTTCCAGGCAGAGCTGAAGATGAAGCTCTGCAGCCTCTGTGGTTCCACAACTTGGTGGCAGCGGGTGGTCTGTGCGGGGTCTGGGGATGGGCCATGGCGCTGGTTGTCCAATGCACATCTGCTTGGGAGATGCACCTGCGGGGTCAGAGGCGGGGTGGGCGTCAGCGCCTCTGGCCTCCAGCACGCGGCGCTGTGCTGCTCCCTGAGACTGGGCCAGACGCCGGTGGGGACTTGGGTACTGTGGCTCTGGGGCTGAGCATCCCGCTCCCCAGTCTGCAGGGGCCTTCACAGAAGATTCCCCAAGCCCCCGGGTCTCCGCCGTTTCTCTCCATACCCTGCGTTTATTTTGCCTGTGTTCCAGCTTCTTTTGGTTTTGTTTTTTAATCTCAGACTGTTGTGCCCAAGATTGTGAATCCGAGAAACCACCGAGAAGCCGACACCGATGCAAACACACGAGGGTTTATTTCCATGCTCGAGCTTGTGTCCAAGTATACCCAACACAGCGGAGCAGGGACTTGGTCCCTGAGGTGGGTTTTAGTTTAGTATTAAGGGCTGGTCTCGGGGACCTCCAGAAGGGCTGGAGCAATTCCTCAAGTCCTGTTTACATTTTGATATGGGGACTTCTTGGGCATTGAGCTCTGTTCTCATTCTAATAGGGGCTTCCTGCCCTTGGCCTGGGCTCTGTTTTTATTCCATTGCTGGGCTTTCTAGGACATTAAGCTGTAAACACAAAGGTTCCACATCTGGAAGAGGGACGTCACACTGTCCCTATATGCTGAAGACATGTACTAGAAACAGGAAACCCGAGAGCCTCCACCAAAACCTGTTAGAACTAAGGAGTGAGTTCAGTAAAGTCACGGGACCCAAACTGACGCTACAGAGCAGAGTAGCCTTGCTGTGTCCTGACAATGAGCATGCAGGAAGGAAATGAAGGACGTGACTCCCTTCTCAGGAGCATCAAGGAGAATAAATAATGAGACTGAACCAAAGGAGCACAAGACTTGTGCACTGAGCCATACCAGGCTCTGGGAGGCCGTCCTGGGCTCGTGGGGTGGGAGCCCCATCTTGTGAAAATATCCGCAGTTCCTGAAGCCACCCTCAGTTTCAATGTCATTCCTATCAAAATCATGGTGGCAGATCTTAGAAATAGGACAAAATTCCCTAACATCCATCCGCTCCCACAAATACCTCAGTATTGGAGAAGCAGGACAGTGTAGGATGCAGCACTTTGCTATTTCAAAGGATGTCACAGAGACACAGGATAAAGCAGTGTGGTTCTCAGGCCCCCGGCTGGCTCCTTCGGTTAAACATCCGACTCCTGACCTCTCCTCTGGTCCTGATCTCAGGGGTCGTGAGTTCTAGCCCTGGCCTGGGCCATGGACTAGGTGTGGCGCCTACTTAAACAAACCAGACCCTCGGGGGGTGGTCCCGGCATAAGCTGAAAGAGCAAAACAGAGAGTCCAGATGGAAATGTATTCTGATACAACTGATTTTTTTTTATCTTAATTTAATTTAACCCAATTAATTAATGTATAATGTATTATACTTTCAGAGGAAGAATTCAGGGATTCACCAGTTGGAGATAACAGCAGTCCTCGTGACATCACGTGCCCTTCTTCATGCCGGTCACCTGTTATCCTCTCCCCCCTCCCCTCCCCTCCAGCGACCCTCAGTTTGTTTCCTATCATTAAGAGTCTGTATTTCCTACATCTGTTTTCATCTTATTTGTTTTTCCTTCCAGATGTTCATCTGGTTTGCTTCTTTAATTCCACGTATGAATGACACCACCCGGTCATTCTCTTTCCCGACTGACTTATTTCAATTAACATGATCCCTCTAGTACTATCCACGTCATTGCAAATGGCAAGATTTCCTTCTCTTTGATAGTTTCATTCCATTCCTCTCTCTATGACCATTATCTATCTCCCATCCTCTTTATCCATCATCTGCCAGAGGGCACTGATGCTCCTCCCACAGTGTGTCTACTGTGGACCCGGCAGCTGTGGACATTGGGGTGCAGGTGTCCCGAGTCTCACTGCATGTATATCTTCGGATTGAGCTCCAGGTCCTGCACCTGCTGGTCGCAAGGCGGCTCTATTTGTAACTTCCTGAGGAGCCTCCACACTGTTTCCAGGGCAGCTGCACCAGCCTGCAGTCCCTCCCACAGTGGAAAGGGTTGAGTGAGTTTTGCAGGACGTGGTAAAAGTCTGGTCCACATTTCATTTCGTGTCCTGTGGGCACCAATTCCTTGTCCTTAAGTATTTCTGGGGAAGCCGGGTGTTGGGCTCCGTTTCAGTGAGATGTTTCCAAAACTAACAGGCCATAGCTGGAGCCTGGGAGGAGACAGGTGCGGCCCCGGGAGCCCCCGCTGCCTCCTGCAGGGCCTCCTGCAGTGCCTGAGCATCCGGCATGGGGCACCCGAGCCCAGTCCCCACCCAGGGGGCGCGCATGCCCAGTTGGCCTCCTCTGTCTGCACTAAAAGGAGCCTGCCTCTGCTGGGGAGGCCTGAAGAGGACGTGGGTACGCGTCCACCCTGGTGAGCTGCAGCCTCCTCAGGACCCGCGGGCAGTCTTCAGGGGGACATTGGGCGGTGTTCATGCTGATAGGAGTCCCGGTTTCCTCAGGACCCGCGGTGAGGCTTCAGGAAGATTTGGGGCAGAATCCACCCAGACAGGAGCCCCTGGGCCATCTCAGGACCCACGGGGAGGCTTCAGGAAATTGTGGGCCCGCATCCATGCTGACAGGAGCCCCGGGGCCACCTCAGGACCCTCGGGGAGGCTTCAGAAAGATGTGGGCCCGCATCACCCTGACAGCAGCCCTTGGGCCCGCATAACCCTGAATCACCCTGATAGGAGCCCCTGGGCCTGCATCACCCTGACAGGAGTCCCTGGATCCCGATGTGGGTTTCGATCCTGGGTCTCCAAGTTCACCCACTGGGCCAAAAGCAGGAGACAAACCGCTGCGCCACCAGGGATCCCCTATTTTTAAATTTTCGAGGACGCTCCACACTGTTTTCCACAGTGGCTGCACATTTTCACATGCCCACCAGGAGTGTAAGGGGGATCCCCCTTCTCCATAGCCTCACCAACACCTATAGTTTCTTGTGTTGTTAATTTTAGCCATTCTGGCAGCTGTCAGATGTCAGGTGACATCTCATTGTGGTTTTGGTTTGCATTTCCCTGATGATGGGTGACGCTGAGTGTCTTTCCGTGTGTCTGGTGGCCATCTGGATGTCTTGTCAGAGACAAAGTACATTCATTTCTTCTGCCCATCTGCAGTTGTATAATTTGTGTTTAGGATGCTGAGATTTATATTTGCTTTATGTATTTTGCATACTAACTCTTTATTGGATGTATTGTTTACAAATATCGCCTCTCATTTTGTTTGTTGCCTTTTAGCTTTGGTTGTTTCCTTCACTTTGTGGAAGCTTTTCAATTTGATGAAGTCCCAATAGTATTTTTGCTTTTGTTTCCCTCACCTCAGAGGCATATCTAGAAAGAAGATCCAATGGCCAATGTCAAAGACGTTGCTGCCTATCTTTTCTTCTTTGTATGGTTTCAGGTCTCACTTTAGGTCTTTCATCCATTTTGAATTCATTTTTTATATATATGGTGTAAGAAAGTGGTCCAGTTTCATTCTTTTGCATGTGGCTGCCTGGTTTTCCCAACACCATTTGTTCTTATCCTGGGCTCAGGGTTAGGGTTTGTTGATGAGACTGTCTTTCTGCCTTTGGATATTCCTTCCTGCCTTGTTGTCGATTAATGGATCATAGAGTTACAGGTTTGTATGTTGTTTCGGATTTCCATTCTGTTCTATTGTTCTAAGCGTCTCCTGTTGGGAGACCCTTGATTGCTGATTCAATTTCTTTGCTGGTTATCTGTCTGTTCAAGTTTCTTATTTCTTCCTTTTTCATTTTTGCTGTGTTAAATATTTCTAGGAATTGATCTATTTCTTCCAGGTTCTAGGTTGCTGGCATATAATTTTTCATAATGTTCTCTTATAATCGTTTGTGTTTCTCTAGTGTTGGTTGTTATTTCTCTTTTCTCATTTGTGATTTTATTTGGGTCCTTTCTCATCTTTTCATCTTTTTTCTTTTTTAAAGATTATATTTATGTATTCGTGAGAGACACAGAGAGGCAGAGGTATATGCAGAGGGAAATGAGGCTCCATGCGGGGAGCCTGATGTGGGACTTGATTCCCGAGGACCCCGGGATCATGACCTGAGCCAAAGCCGATGCTCAACCAATGAGGCACCCAGGTGCATTGCTGATTCAATTCCTTTGCTAGTTATGGGTCTGTTCACATTTTCTATTTCTTCCTATTTCAGTTTTGCTCATTTGCACATTTCTAGGCATTTGTCCATTTCCTCCAGGTCTCCCAGTATGTTAGCGTATAAGCTTTCATAGTATTCCCTTATAATTGTCTAATTTTTCTGGTGTTGATTGTGATCTCTCTTCTCTCATTTGTGGTTTATTTATTTAGGTCATTTCTCTTTTCTCGTTGATAAGGGTGGCTAGGGCTTGATCCATTTTCTTAATTGTTTGAAGAACCGTCCCTTTGTTTCGTTATTCCATTCTACTGTTTTTTATTTCTGTATTGTTTATTTCTGCTCTCATTTATTTTTCCCTTCTTCTGTAGGCTTTAGGCATTTGTTTGCTATTCCTTTTCCAGCTCCTTTAGGTGTAGGGTTAGGCTGTGTATTGGAGACTTCTTGTTTCTTGAGGCAGGCGTGTATTGCTATGTACTTCCCTCTTAGGACTGCCTTTGCTACATCCCAGAGGTTTGGAGAAACATGTTTTCATTTTCATTTGTTTTAAATTTCCTCTTTAATTTCCTGGTTGCTCCATTCATTCTCTAGTAGGATGTTCATAATCTCCACGTATTTTTGGTCTGTCCAATTTTTTTCTTACTGTCGACTTCGATTTTCATAGCATCGTGGTCCAAAAATGTACAGGATGTGATATCAACCTTCTTGTACCTGTTGTACCTGTTGAGGGCTGATTTGTGGGCCATGATATGATCTGTTCTGGAGAATGTCCCATGTGCACTTGAAAGGAATGTGTATTCTGCTTTAGGTTGAAATGTTCAGACTATATCTGTTGAGTCCCTGTGGTCCAGTGTGTCAAGGCTATTTTTCCCTTGTTGATTTTCTCTATAGACGATCGGTCCATTGCCATAAGTGGTTGTTAAAATCCCCTGTCATTGTATTATCATCAGTGAGTTTCTGTACGTTTGTTGTTAATTGGTTTCTATATTTAGGTACTCCCATGTTGGCAGCATAAATATTTAGTTTTTTGATCTTGATAGAGGGTCTTTTAAATTATGAAATAATGTCCCTTCTTCATCGCTTTTTAGAGTATTTGTTCTTTCTTTATTGAAATGTAAATATTTATTTATTTATTCATGAGAGATACACAGAGAAGTAAGAGCAGAAATATAGGCATAAGGACAGGCAGGCTCCCCAAAGGGAGGCCGATGTGGGACTCGATCCTTGGATCCCAGGATCACCCCCTGATCTGAAGGCAGATGCTCAACCACTGAGCCACCAGGTGTCTCCCAGGGTTTGGTTTCAAATCTAGTTAGTCTAATATAAGTATGGTCCTTTCCAGGCTTTCTTTTGATAAATCCATTAGCGTTAGATAGATGATTTTTCCATGCACCTGACTTTCAAAGCTCCGCCGGGTGTCTATAGGTTCTACGTGAGCATCTTAGTAGGCAGCATACCAATGGATGGATCTTGATTTTTTAATAAACAATTTTATTTTTGATGAGTCGGGGAGGGGAGAGAGAGAAGGAGAGAGAGAGGGCAGAAAATTAGGCCGAGAGAGAAGCATGCTCCCCACCAGGAGCCCCATATGGGACTGGATCCCAGACTTCCCAGGATCATACCCTGAGTCAAAGGCAGAGGCTCAACCCCTAGTGCCACCCAGGCCATCCCGGATCCTGCTTTTTTAAGCCACTCAGATACCTCTCTATCATTTTGATTGGAGCATTTGTCTATCAGCATTCAGAGTGATTATTAAAAGATATGAACTTAGTGCCTTGTGTTCAGTGTAGAGTTGGTGTTTCTGGTGACGTTCTCTGTCCCTTTGTAGTCTTGTTGCTTTTGGTCTCTTTTCTCATTTCTTCACCCACTAGAACAGTCCCTCTAAAATTCCTTACTGGACTGGTTAAGTGGTCCTGAACTCCTTTATATTTTGCTTGTCTGGGACAATCTTTCTCTCTCCTTCTATCCTGAATGACACCATTGCTGAAGAAAGAATTCATACAAATTGGACTCCAATAAAAAGAAATTTAAAAACATAAAATAAATTTTTGCTATTATGATTGAGGAAAATGGCATTTAGGAGGAAAACCAGAAGCTGAAACGGAGGAGGACGATTTCACCATCCTAGCCTTCACAGCAACCTGGTATCCTTTCCTAGGATTGCCCCCCTTCCTGACCCTCTGCGCTCCTTGTTGAAACCCAGCACACATCTCCGTACCTCCCGCACCTCTGCAGTCATGCTTTATACCGCCTTCCATGTATCCTATTGGGGACCACAGCGTCGTGTATGGAATCATCCGGAAGCTGTTTGACAACATGGGGGATTCTGACTTTTGTTGGTTTTGGGGTGTGTGTGTCTATCACATGCAGCTATCACTGCAGCTATCGGATCCTCTGGCTGGGTCACCCCGATGCCAAATGGTTGGCACAATATCATTTCTGGTGCTGGAGCTGGGCGGCTAGCCAGGCACTCCTGGCCGACCCGGTGCTCGCTTGTGCAGTGACATTCACTGGAGGGGCAGCTGAGCTGGAAGGTCCAGCTCAGCCACATTCTCATGTCCGGAAGTGTGGCCCCCAATGGCGGCTGCTTCTCTTCTCCCCATGCCTCTCCAGCAGGAGCCAGAACTCGGGGCCGCCATGGGGGAGCTCTGAGGAGCTGGGTGCACATGGCGGGGAGCCCAGGGGCTGCCTGTGTGTGGGAGTTGGGTGGGGACGGGGCTGGGTTCCTCAGTCTCCTGTGCTGCCTGGCCTTCAGGCCGAGCCCCATGCTCACCCAGCCCCTACTCACTCGGGCAAGGAGGGTGCCCTCCACACCTGGTGTGAGAGATCCACCCACAAGTGTGCAGGCTGAGTCCACCTGGTGAGGGTGGCCCA